>NC_056748.1:340296094-340521094 GCF_019279795.1 Protopterus annectens | reverse complement strand
GGCAACATGTCAAAAGACCAAGACTGACCCAGGCTGTGTCTTTTTGCATGTGTCCTTTCCCGGAGGGAAACATTACATCACAGTGGCACACCCAAGCCCATGCTTACCTAGGAGAGCAGCACTATGGGACTGAGCTGAAGAGTCTCCAAGTTCCCAACTGCGATCCCGGTGGATCACAAGATCCATGCTGGCTGAGTATGCCCCCTGTGATGCACCCACCAACACAATATTTGGCGATGGGACAGCGTAGGGTTTTTGGCTGCTCCCTTTCCAGTGACTCCCAGAATAGCAGAAGACAGTCTTACCTTATCTGAAATAAGGCATGGGTGGACACTGACAAGGGTGCACAGCCAGGGCACATGTAAAGAGAAAAAGCAGGGTAAGGACCGCCAGTCCACTAATATGCCAAGGACAGGCATGGGGCTCCAGATGTTGGTTATCTGTAGTGTCCCATAGCTGTGCTGGCTACCCACTCAGACTGCTGACACCACTATGGTCTCATGACCTCCTTCAGTGTCAGCAGTCTGCCTTACCTCTGCCTTTTCTCTTTACATGTGCCCATTCAGCAATGGACCTAAGGGATGAGGGACTGAAGTAACTCACTAATTGCTGTCCTGATCTTCATACTTTTACTATCCTCACCTACATACACTGACTACACCTGAAAGGAGGAAGACTGAGTGGAGAGCTACATCAAGGCAACATGTCAAAAGACCAAGACTGACCCAGGCTGTGTCTTTTTGCATGTGTCCTTTCCCGGAGGGAAACATTACATCACAGTGGCACACCCAAGCCCATGCTTACCTAGGAGAGCAGCACTATGGGACTGAGCTGAAGAGTCTCCAAGTTCCCAACTGCAATCCCGGTGGATCACAAGATCCATGCTGGCTGGGTATGCCCCCCGCGATGCACCCACCAACCTAAGAGCAGTTGGCAAAAAAAACTGAAGAGGGACCTTCCTGGCATTGGTGCTGAAGGGCTTGGCTGCTAACTGACATGGGGGCACAGAAAGGGCACATGTACACTGAAAAAACAGGTGAGGCACTCTGCTTTACCTCTGCCTTTTCCATTTACATGTGTCCTTTCGGCAATGGCTATTAGGAGTGGAAGGGAGGAGCTAATGTAAACCCTGTTGCCCTGACCTACATACATTGACTACACCTGAAGGGAGGGAGACTGAGTGGAGAGCTACATCAAGGCAACATGTCAAAAGACCAAGACTGACCAAGGCTGTGTTATTTTGCATGTGTTCTTTCCCGGAGGGAAACATTACATCACAGTGGCACACCCAAGGCCATGCTTAGCTTTGACAACAGCATTATGGGAGAAATTTATGGCCATGGTACTCTCCAAAGCATTCGACACACAGGTTGACCTTGCAAGTCGGGCACCCCTATGATGGCTCAGCACGTTTACCCTTGCTGGCACAGTTTTTGCATCTTGATTTATGCCATTTCACCGGAAAGTGAGATCCATGCTCAAATCAGCTCACAGCCTCTGGGATAGTAATCTCAGTGCATCTTTTCCTCTTTGTGTAACTGGCAAGTAGATGCAAGCCTAGGTTCCTTCGGAACTGTAACTGTGTTGCTGGAATAACACGTCCAGAGCATGACAGTTGCTGATGTCTGATACTTTCACGGAATATAATGAAAGCATTGACAATGGCCACATCCCATAAGAACCAGAACAAGTGCAGCCACCATTTGCAGGCCTTTCTGGCACTGGGATACTGTGTCCTGAGCTGATCTGCTTGGTCTACCCCATTCATGTAACTGTTGTACATGTTTACAACTGGTGGACATGGCACTGATGCCTTTCTTCCATCACGCTTTCTCCTGTGTGTGCTGGAGACTGGCAAGGTTGGGTTACAGTTAGTTGACAGGAGGAATACTGGTTTGCTATCCTTCCATTCAGTAGCTAGCAATGGTCCAGTCTGCAATTGCTTGTAGTAGCCTCAAGCTGCTTTTCCAATGACCTGTCTGTTAAATGTTAGAGGCCATCCTGACCTATTGGTGTGCATGGTTCCACAACAGTATAGATCATCTTTCAGCAATTGCTGTGCTAGTGGAACAGAGGTAAAGAAATTATCAAAGTAAATGTGATGCTTCTTGCCAATCATTCCCCTAGTTAAGTCAACCGCAACTCTGTGTTCCAGCCCGACCTCTGTATTCTGCTCCGTTTTTCCAGTGTATACCTGGAATTCACGTACATACCCACTGGCCGAGTCTGCCAAAACCCACACCTTAATGCCATACCTCTCAGCCTTACCAGGCATAAACTGTCTAAATGTCAAACGTCCACGGAAGCCAACCATGGCTTCATCTACAGCCACCTCATGATGCACATTGTAATGTGTCCTGCATGCATGAAGTACTGCATCCAGTATTGGCCATACGTAATGTAGCTTGTCATGACCCACAGAGCCCTGTGGTAGGCTAAGGCTGTTATCATTGCAGTGGAAGTGCTGCTGAATTTTTTGAAACCTATCTCTGGTCATGTACTCTGCTATTGGGAAGCAACCGTATACCTGGTGCATTTCCCAGTACTGCCTCAATTCAGGAACATGTACAATAGACATGTATATTCTGACACCGAGAAATGTGCGTATGTCTCCTGGGCAAACAGGACTCCACCCGTATCAACCTTGCCTGCTGCGGTCTGCCTCTGTGCAGCATAGCGATTTGTTTCATTAGCAATACGGGTGTATAGCTCCTCTGGGAACATCAAATTCAGGAAATCCATCTCTGTGCTATCTGAGCCCAAGTGATTTATTGGTCTTACTGGCCCCACAAATTCCTCAATGTGTAAAGTTTGGAGGTGTTTTTCCCATGTGATCTTACATGGCATGCTCGGCGTACCTGACTGGGTCACAAGGAACAGTTGGAAATGGGAAGGGCTGAAGGGTTGAGAGATGGTGCTCTCTCAATGCCAGTAGCAACTGTACTGCTTGCAGTTGGTAGTGAACTGCTAACACATGCTCCCTGCTGAGGCACATCCGTATTGTCTGACAAGGAGCTACTTGGACTCATATCTAGAGGATTTTCTCCATCCCAATCACCATACTCTGGACTACTTACCACATCATGCACAGTCGAAGGCACATCCATACCCTTGTCGGCAGTTGCAGTGCCATGCACTATGGAGGACTGCATAGTTGTGTCAGTCAGACCACGTGCTTTCGTGAACACAGATAAAGGCAAGTCATCGTCTGCATCATACTCTGAATGCACTTGGTGGCCATTGTGTGTGGCCAAATTGTGTGTGGGCACCTTCGTTAGGTGTGCAAGTGACACCTCATCCTCACTGTCATGGTCAGTGTCATAATTACTGGTCATGTCTGCTTTGGCAACTCATAGTGGTCTTTCAGGAATGGCGGGCACAGGGGCATCATCCGTATCACAGGCAATGGCCTTTTCACGCAGATGTGCAAGTGGAATGTCATCCTCTGAGTCATAATCATCATCCTCACTCTGGTTGGGATTATGTGGTACATCAAGATGCATACCATTGTCTGAACCACTGCTACAACCATCACAGTCAGTTTCCTCACCCAACAGGTAAATGCTGCTTGCTTTTGCCTCAACAGATGGCATCTTTGGTGGTGGCTGTGTTACTTTACACTTGAAATCACACCTGAAAAACACAATGCAATACAACATTCCGATGTAATATACCTACACAGAGGCACGTGAAAAGCAATGCACCTATCTCTATATTTCTATATCTATATTTCTATATTATATATATATATATATATATATATATATATATATATATATACATATCTATATATTTATATCTCCATCTATATATATCTACATACACATATAAATCTGTGTGCATATATATATATATATATATATATATATATATATATATATATGTCCCCAGCTACTTTATACCCTGGGTAGCTCATCCAACAGATATGCAAATAGCAGTAAGCAAACGATGAGTGCACCATGGACTGTAGAGTAGACTCCAATAAAACTTCAATAAAGCTCCAAGATAAAGCGATATCCCGTTTATTAATAAAACTTCAATAAACAGCAGTGTAGTGGCGGCGTTGTTGTTAAACAACGCTTCATCAGACATAATTGCAGTTGAGAGGCACTCCGCCTTAAATACTAATGCATGATGACATCACAATGCTCAATGAAAGAAAACATTAGTCAAACCACAAGAATCCTAGAAGTCATCGGATTTAAACATGATATGAGGCTTAATGTTTGAGTGGTCTAGATGCTAAAAATGGCTTAATGGTAAACCTGTCATTGAGCCCAAATCTATGGGCTTGTAACTTCATTATCCATTTGCCCTCCCTCTCCTCGGTCCTATTCCTAACATTACCTAATCTACCATTTTTAATAACCAACTCCAGAACCTGAAACTTGAAACTATGTGTACTACCTTGATCCACTATATGTTTCGCCAAGGCATTCGTAACATTGCCTTTGTCAATAGCATAAATGTGCTCCCTAATGCATTCACGTAGCGATCTAGTCGTCATGCCCACGTAAAAAATCATGCAGAGTTGGCACTCAGCTACATATACCAGATTAACAGACTTGCAATTGGCATAATGTCTAGATGTATATGTCTTCTTGGTCTCAGGATGTGTGAAACTGTCAGAATTCGAAATATATCTACATTGGTTGCAGGTATGACAGGCAAATGTGCCTGTCTTATGAGTCGTCTGAACATTGGGATAAATCCTATCATAACAGAGTAGCCTATTTAGTGAAAGCATATTCCTGTATGCCACCCTAGGTCTCTCATCAACCAAAGATCTGATCTTGTCATCAACCATTAAAAGGCCCCAGTGTTTATTAAGAACGTCCAAAACATGATTATTCCTGTTCGTATATGGAATGACAATCCTATTGACACTAGCCATGTTCCTAGTCTTAGGTTGATTGGGATGAACACGAGGTCCATTGATTAAAGGAGCTCCCTCATCAGATCTACAACGATCACCTGTAGAAATGGCATTGAGTACATGGTTCTTCTCATAACCCCTAGATATGAAATTTCTAGCTAAGCTCTCCTTGTGTTCATTATAAGCTGTTGATTGTGATGTCAATTTCGAGACCCTAATGGTTTGATTCCTAATGATGTTCCTGTGTACATGCTTAGGATGCATGCTTTCACGGTGTAATAAGTTGTTTCTCCAACAGGTTTTCCTAAAAAGTTCAGTGTCAAAACCATTGGGACTCTTGATGATTTTTACGTCAAGGAAATCAATCATGTCTGTTGAATATGAGCATTCAAAGCTAAGAAAATCAGTGGTGGCATTAAGGTATGTTACAAAGGCCAAAAGCTGTTCAACTGTTCCTCTCCCTAGAAGAAACACATCATCCACAAATCTATTGTAAAATTTTAGATGGTCAGTGTATTCAGAGTTACTATTCAAAACAAATGTGTTCTCTCAATGTGCCAACACCAAGTTTGCATAGGCGTTGGCACATGGGGTACCCATTGCTACCCCTTTGATTTGCAAAAAATACTTCTCTTGATAACAAAGAACATTATTCTCGAGGATAATCTCAAGAAGTGACATGCATCTATGGACCATGTGGGCTGATAACTTATTGTGAACTAAAATAGCTCTAATGAATTCCATACCCATGTCATTAGGAATCGACTATATATTTATATCTCCATCTATATATATCTACATACACATATAAATCTGTGTGCGTATATATATATATATATATATATATATATATATATATATATATATATGTCCCCAGCTACTTTATACCCTGGGTAGCTCTTCCAACAGATATGCAAATAGTCTAACAGGTGAAATATGCCTCTGGTATCTCACCCACAAAGGGTGGTATACATTTAATGATAAATAAAAGAGCAAGACTATAATCAGTAACGCAACAGAATGGCTTCATAGTTCAAAAGCACAGGAAATATTTTTCCACAGCAGTGCAGAATAGTCTCAAATAAATACAACATATGAGTTTGGATATTGTCATTGCCTTATAGTTAAAAACAAGTTATTATTTTCTGTCAAATGAGAGGATGCAAGGCAGTCAATAATATATATATATATATATATATATATATATATATATATATATATATATATATATATATATATATATTCAAATTCTTCATACAGTACACCACAAATCCTCTTATTCCAGCCACTTTCTCATGAAAAAACAGCAATTGAAGATGTAATGTCTACATTTTTCCTCCTAGACTGCTTACATTTCTTGCAATTGTATACATGACATAAATGAAAGTAGTGTGGAGGGGTGGAGGGGTGGGGGGTGTATTGCAATCACTGCAAGTGGAGAAAGAGCCAAATGTGAGTTGTGCATTCATCAATGTGATAACGACTTCTACTTATGTGAATAACAGTGACAGCTGCTGACAGTTTAACCTGAAAAGTGACAATTACTCAGTACTATATTGTAACTGCACTGTGCTAATGACTTGCAAAGTTATGCATGCCCAGACACAGGTGATAATTGCTGGCATTCATTATATTACCTTCTGCAGGTGTTATGCAACACAGTCATAATCTGTTATAAGGCCATAGTCAGTCAAATAGTATAACACTTACATATTACTGTGCCCTTCCTCCCACCTAAATTCCACACATGACTGATAAAGCCAAGAGAAATGCATAAAAATATGGTAGCTCCATGCTGTCAGTAGTCACTCTGTAATAACCTTTATCTCAGTCAGGCAACTACTCACTATAATCACTATAATCATACTAATAATAATAAGACACACAGAAATGTCAAACTAGATAGCTTGTCTTCTGCTATTCACTTACTCAGCAAAAACAGTATAAAAGTTATTATTGAGCCCATCCTCCCACCTATTTGCTAGCAACATACCAAGCAATGAGGAATTAGTCATATTACAATTGTTTGTCTACATCACAAAATCCTGTGGAGTAAACAGTAAATATCAAATACACGAACACAGGTGCAGACCATCATTCGCTAAGTAATATGGTCTGATACCCTTGTACTCCAATGCTGACCAATATTGAATCCCCTGGAAACACACCAGAATCTAAGCCAAGTATTGAAGTCAATCATATAATGTCCAGGCAACAGACTCGCACACACACCCGCACACATATTATGTGCTGTAGCACTGTGCCACCCACTACATGTACAATGAAACTAAAGTGTACATAATTACCTATCTACATTTGTTTAACTACAGTATTTTTCAGGTTATCTGCTAAGAAATTTCCAGTCCAAGCAAAAACAAAATCTAGTCTAATGCTGACTTTTCAGTGTGTGTGTGTGTGTGTGTGTGTGTGTGTGTGTGTGTGTGTGTGTGTGTGTGTGTGTGTGTGTGTGTGTGTGTGTGTGTAACATCAACATGGCTCATACACACAACCCCTATTAATCATCAATTTCTTGCCCATTGCACCGTAAACATCAAAACCATGTCACAGTATACAGTACAACAGGTCAGAACCATGCCAGTTGAGCTTTCCCTGTAATATTCCCTCTCTTCTATTAATAATATAAAAAAAGCTTTGCTTTTACATGCCTAAACTACAAAATAAGCTACCTAAGGAGTGCTTCCGGATTACCACAAAGGGAACGGACGCCATAAATATATGTCAAGAATGAACTAAAAACAAAGTGCATAACATAACAATAAAACACAAAACATGAAAATGCAGAGGGAAATGAACACATTTCCTGAAACGTTGACATGCTAACGAAAGCTGAAAATAAGCCACATTTCCATAAACTAAGTCTGAGTATGCACACACACCAAAATGCAACATCTCCCCAGCGACCCCTTTTGCAGTCTGCCCTACTATGCACAAGCACCAGAATGCAACATTTCCATCAACAACTCCTTGAGCAGCCCTTCCAAGTATGCACGACAACCAACATGAAACATTAGCCCCAGTGACCTCATTAGTAGAGCCGAGTATACACAAGCTGTAAAATCAAACATTTGCCACAAGACCCATGCAGTATAATGTGCACATACCAGTTCTCAGCAGTCATTGTTACAATAAGTGATACCATGAATCTTGTGGGAATGTAGCTAGTTTCCCAATTAAAATAAATATACTCTCAATGCTTCGAACATAACCATCAGAGATGTATCAGAGATATATATATATATATATATATATATATATATATATATATATGTATGTATATATATATATATATATATATATATATATATATATATATGTATGTATATATATATATATATATGTATGTATATATATATATATATATATATATATATATATATATAGATAGATATATAGATATAGATAGATAGATAAATATATATATACAGTAAGTAAGCAAATAAAAAAAAAAAACTTGTAATTCTGAGTCATCTGAAATTGCATGCTGCCACATAGAGCTACATAAATGACTATATACATTTCAGGCCAACAATGGTTGTTGTCGTCAAAATATGTCTATATGGCATAAAGAAGGTGAACAACATCTGTAAAGAAAGAGAAATGAGCATTATCAGATTGCCGATTAGTGAAGATGAAACCATCATCAAAACATTATGGAAGCATGAAATATATAGGAGATTCCTGGACGTGAGAAGAAGATAGCAGAAATGGAATAGAATGAAGAAAAGATGGCAGTAAAAAATAGAAAACTAAGGTAAAGAGGTATTAGAATACTACAAGAGTGAGAAATCACACGGGAGGAAGGAGAGGGAGAACTCAAGGGGACACCAAGGGGGGATAGGGTAGGAAATGAAGCAGCCAATTTTTGATAAGATATGGTGCACCATGCATGAGGTTTATATGGGAATATACTACACTGTATGAATTTAAAAAATAATAATAACCTTTAAAAATAATAAATATTTAAACTAGATCTTGCTGAATATAGCCTCAGAATTTGTATATTTACAAACAAGGTCATCCTGTAATGATAGTAATGGAAGAAGTGGGCCTTAGCCCCTGAAGGGAAAAAAACAAATTTTGGAGAGGAAAACTTTGGTATGCATGGTTTGCAAAGCTCTGTCCACAAGTACACCTTACTCATGTGTGCTAACCCTAATCCACCTACTATTGCCCCTAGCTCCGACCCTAAGCATTACCTTGTAAAAACCTTTTCATTTATGAAAAACCTTTCCCTTATGAAAAACCTTCTCCTAACAGTACCATAAGATGCACAGACACACACACACACACACACACACACACACACACACACACACACACACACACACACACACACACACACTAAGTGTGAGTGTGTGCGATGAAGCATGTCACACATGTTTGTGTATGTGGGTATAAAGGATATACACCAAAAAAAGTCAGTGTAGTGTGCAGCAAAACACTAAAATCAGATAAATTGAAAATGTTCCACCAACAACTTTAATATGTTAAATTGACAAAGGTTAGCTGATTTCATCCTTATGTAATGAACAGGACTTCATCAGAACCAAAAGTCCTTCTCCAACTCACTGCAGTACCTTAGTAATAGGTGCTAACCCTAAACTTAACACTGCACCTTCCGCCATCTGTAACTCTATACCTTACCTTCATAAAAACCTTCCTGTAGCACTACTACTACTACTACACAAGACACACTTGGACACAGAAACATACACAAACACACACTAACATCACTATATATATCTCCTTACTGAATACTTACCTTAACTCTAAAATACACATACTCACAGACAAATATACATCTATCCCTCACTGATTCCCAACCATACCCTTGTCACACACACACACACACACACACACACACACACACACACACACACACACACACACACACACACACACACACACACTATAACTCCCTCCAACCCTATTCATCTGCCTTGACGAAACAAACTTGAGGATATTTGGACCACTGAGCTATCCATACCATTGACATTAAACATCAGACACATGTTCTACCAAACACAGGGGACCCATATACATACATATATATATATATATATATATATATATATATATATATATATATACACATATATATATATATATATATATATATACATATATATATATATATATATATATATATATATATATATATATATATATATATATATATATATATATATTTTATATATATATATATATGTGTGTGTGTGTGTGTGCGATATATGTATGTGTGAGTGACTAAATATTTTGTGTGTGTGTGTGTATATATATATATATATATATATATATATATATATATATATATTTTGGATCTTAGATACAGAGATGCAAGGTCAGAAAGAAAGAGATTCATGCACTTGTGGATGAAAGCTAGTATTTTATTATTTAGTAAGAAGCTGAGTGATTTCAATGCATGCACTGGTCTAGCCAAGACAAAAAAGACAAGAAAGATGTAACTATGAAAGTCTGCTGCAATCAGCAAAAGCCGTTCATCTCACATAATAGACTATGAAGTATGAAATGGATTTAAACATGCTTTGGGAATATTAGCAGCCATTGCTCCACTGCTGACTAAGCAGTTAAGAGCGAGATGACAGCTGTAGTAAAGTGATGTTATAAGTCTAATATCATACTGAAATGGACTAGGAGATCATGAAAGAATCAAGTATCTGTATTGTCGTACTGATGGAATAAAAGCCATCATGTAAAGGGCAATTAATCTAGGGCTATGATTTTAAGATCAAATATGTGAATGAATATGTACTGTAGTGCCAAAGTGTCTCCACCTCCCTCCATGCATACACATATACACACACAGGTGTGTCAAAAACTGAATATACTGTCAGTCTGTGTGATAAAAATATCAGTGCTATGACAGACAAACACTATTAAAGTAATATTTCTTTTATCAGATTAATAGCAGTCTTGACCCTCTAGGTAATATTACTTTATCCATATTTTTGTGTTGTTATATGTGGTTAAGATTAATTGTTCCTGTAGTAGCAATTATATACCTCTGTTTGATATTGTATTTAATGCTGAACACTTTCTTAAAATACTACTCAATGTTAATTTTTTTAATTTAGCTTATTTATAATCCCTTAGGTGTTCTATTCTGTTATTGAATAGTTTAAATTTTAGCACATTTTATTTGTTTCATAAGGCTGTGGTCACTAAATTTACAATGTACATTGGGATGAATGCTAGAGATGTTATAAGTGGTGGTGAGGAACTTGTGTAAATACCTATATACTGAAGGCACATGTTTAGCAGAATGTTTAGCAGAATGAAGTTGAAGATCTGACAAATGGTACAGGCCTGAGTAATGTCCTCAGTAAATTATATTACATATATTACATTTCTGTTAATTTATGTTAAATGTCCCTTTTCCAAAGGCCTAGCATTACAGACTTTCCTATGATAACAATTATTCAGCCATGGTATGATGATTTGAATGCAAGTCATATGGATTCAAATTATAATGTTGAAGAAGCACTGCACAAAAATCTTAATTTCACATTTGTTTAAAACACATTTCAAAACTATATTACTGATAGCCATGTTCCTGTGAATCTTAAGGCAATCACAATAAGTGGATACATATGTGATCAAATTCATAGCGTGATATAAACAATTGTATAATGGCCAACACCAAAACACAATACCATACCTCAAACACAGGCCTGATTAATGAGACATCTCAAGTATGCATGGTAATCTGAAATATTTCACCAATAATGTAATTCTGCATTAAAAATTTAACTGATGACCTACTGGAATTCCATGTGATATGACAGATGTTTTAATGAAGTCCCATGATATGGCATGCACAGTGAATGTGAGTAAAGTCGAAGAAACTAAATTAAATAGATATCTGTTATATTCGTTATACCTACAAACTCTGTTCACAATAAAAATTAAGATGCAGGTTTAGTTACTGTTCAGAAAACACTTCTAAACATGAGGCGGACGTCCGGAACGGCGGCAAAAACTAAATTAAATAGAAATCTGTTATATTCGTTATACCTACAAACTCCATTATACCTACAAATTCCATTCACAATAAAAATTAAGATGCAGGTTTAGTTACTGTTCAGAAAACACTTCTAAACATGAGGCGGACGTCCAGAACGGCGGCAAAAAATAAATTAAACAGATATCTGTTATATTCATTATACCTACAAACTCCGTTCACAATAAAAATTAAGATGCATTGCAAGTTTATTTACTGTTCAGAATACACTTCTAAACATGAGGCGGACGTCCAGAATGGCGGCAATAACCGTAGACAGGTTGAAGAGGCCATAAATCCTCCCTCTTGCACTTGTTAGAGATTTCTGTGGTAGTTTTGCGTACCTGAATACTTTTCAGAATTACAGGATGCTCTGAAAAAAACGAAATGATGAAATAGCGATAAGAAAGCAAAGGCCATTTAAATATTGCTCTATCACAGCTAAGTTAGCTCATTTGTGCTACTGCGTTAACGGAAAAGTACTGACAACAGTATTGCGCAACGAATAAATGCAATGATTACAGCAGTAATTGTAAATCCTTATGCTGTAACATTAAAATCCAACTCCACTTACAGCTATCCATTAGTGTTAGCATGCATTTTCTGAAGGATATGAAGCAAAAGCTTACCTGATGTGGTATAAAAGAGCAGTTATTTTGGATAGTCTAACCAGGAACTCCTTGCAGCAAATGTCGGTGAGTGTCAATGGCTATCTCTGGCAATCTGAGTGCAGAAATAAAATAGAGGGATTCAGCAGCAGGTAAGGTCTCCAAATATTATTCCAAAGAAAAGAAATACCTGTTGCTGGACCCTCTATTTATTGGGATAAAACAAAAGAAAATTAAGTTGGGGGTGGAGCTGTATGCAAGTGGTGGCTTGGATTGCAAGAATCCGATTGGCTGCCACCACTTGCTTATCACAAACCTTTTAAACTGAATTAGAAGTAAAACTTGAATGTGAACTTAATGTAAAAACACACTGAATTGTAACTGTATAATGTAATTTACAGGTTCAGCTACGATGTCAGTGTATTTTACATTAGGTTCAACTACAGATTTTCACTACAGTTTATCTCGCATCAGGAAGGCACTTGGGGTTAAGAGCTTGAAATAACTATCTTCTCATGGCGTGCTTGGTGTTAAACACACAGGCGCCATGAGAAGCTACTCGGGGTTAATGAGTTAATAGCACACTTGAGTTTGGCATGTGTGTTAAGTACTGTGATCTCTAGTGTGTACCATTAGATAGGTAGGGGTTCTAATCTAATTGCAGCCAGATTGCACTGTGTATGCTGTGCAGTGTTCTGTACATATGAATTGATAGTTGTACTATTATCACCGTAGCTAGGTGTGTGTGTGTGTGTGTGTGTGTGTGTGTGTGTGTGTGTGTGTGTGTGTGTGTGTGTGTGTGGATGTTAGAGCATTTTACATCAGGGTATCAGATCATAAGATCATTGTATATTAGTAGCTTAATGGGCATAGGTCCCATAAAATCCCAGTTATGTTCTTAACCTTATTTTCATGATCAGCACATATTGCTCCTGTCCACAAGGAACATGTGCAGAAGCCCTGTGGTGACATGACAGTCATCCAGGCAATTATACAGATGGCATCTGAAGAGTTCCAATCAGGTGCACTGTTTGCCATTAGGTGGGGGTGTGTTTCAATGGTTTATAAAAGTGTGATTCACAGATCTTCCCATCAGCATGTATTATTAACATCATATACCAGGTAATGTCCTTGCAGTGGGTAATACGTGTACCATTCCACTTACAGTTATGCAGCATTTGCAGTACAGCAGAGATCACTTCTGAATGTTGTATATGACACATGCTACAATGACAGGTATTGCACATGATCTAGGACAGATAGTAGGGACTTGAAGTTCCCTTTTCAGGAAACTTTGTGGTGTGTGCAATTGCCACTGCAAAGGTACGTGAGAAAATGGTCACTGTAGTGAACTAATGCCATGCTGAGGGGAGACTACATGGAAGTTATAACTACATCATTATTAGGTGACAGTGCCCTCATTAATAACATGAGCATGATATAATACCCTCCTTACCCCCTGTAGAGACATGGTGATCTTTGTTAAAGTAGGTGTAAACCTGTGTGGCCAGGCCTGTGTGCCCAGGTCTATCACCCCTGTGCCTGTACATCAGGTGTTGATAATGATGTTCTACTTACCAGGAACATTGGTGTTACTGATGGAAATGATACTACATACACATTTGCATGGGGTTACGGCCATGAATATGTGAACAAGCATATGGTCATGAAGACCCACTTGTAGGAGCGTGACATAAGTGGGGGATTGTATAACTGCTTCCAGTTTGCTGTGCCATGAGGTGCTTCTTGTCTTCCTGTCAGCTACAGCTGACTCTATGCAGTTGTACAGGTGGTTGCATTAAACATTGTTGTAGAGGCCGCCATACTTGCCTATCCCATCTGAGGTTGGTGGTGTAGTCACACCAGTTATACCATTCCACAGGAGGTTATCCTTTGCTTTGTTGAAGTTTACACCTGTGGTTGGTGAAGGGGGGTTTCAGGTGTGAGTATTACATGTAATGACATTGTGTTGTGGTCATGTCTTACCATGGAGGACCTCACATTGTAGGTGTAACAGTGGTCACCCATATTGGTAAGCACCTGATGCAGTACATTGGCTACCCTTGTGGGGATGTCACTCCATTGGTTCAAGGTATTGTATTTAAGGATGTGGAATAACCTTTGCTCATGTGTGTTTAAGCATGAGTAACTAACACAGTTGGTGTTTAGTGAAAGTCATCCCACACCATGGTGTTGTGATGTAGCTTGATAGACACAGGTAGATTTAAGTATGCACAGTAAGTGTTGTGAGTCATGGAGTTGCAGGGTAGCTGGCAATGGCTTCATTAGGTGGCTTACCAGCACTGAAAAGCACCTGCATTGTCACCAGGGAATCACACTGTTTAGCCAATCTGGATGTGTATCTGTCTATAATGAATATGGATACACCACCTGCATTAACTGGCACACTTTCACTGTATGTTCTCAACATGTAGAATGATGTTTAGCCTGGAATGGCTGTGGTGCTGTCCACAGCCCTGAACCAGGTGTGTGTGACTGTGCAAAAGTCTGCATCTTCCAAGGTGGGGACACCATCCAGTGAGTGGAGTTTAGTGGTGGAATTCCTAGCATGTACCAGCATAACTGTGATGCTGTTTGAGGATGGTGTTTCCTGTATGGAATGTTTCTTCTTGAGACACTGACTATAAGATGCATTATGATGATATCAGCAGCCTTGTCCACCACACAAACATCCAGAGTTGACAGATGAACACCATCTGTGGCAAAGCATTGAAGTCTGTTCAGCAAGTCATCTCAGGCAGGCATTTACTGGGTCCCCTTAAAATGACACCACACGATAAGCCAATTATCGACGTCATTCATTTTCCATGTGTATTGAGCCATCATCCTAGGTGAAGGTGTAATGTAGTTGAAGGGTTGGAGCATACCCATTGGAAACAGAGTCTGTAAGCTTAGTCATGTGTCTGTATAGAGTTCATTGCAGTATGTCTCAAGGTGTACACACCAACAGGAACTATGATGTCATCATAATGTCACCTGATGTTGACAGACCTGCATGCATGTGTGTTATGGCATATCCTGTCACCTCACAGACAGCTAACTGTGAGCTTTCCCATGTGTAGCCTGGTGACAGGGACATCAGTGTATCACATGATGTAATCACCTGTGAGTAATAGTGTTACGTTTGTGTTTTGCCTTTGGTGTTTGACCAGTGAGACAGTGGTGCTGAGCTATTATATGTACTGTGTTCTGCAGAGGTATGTGTATGTGTACTGAGCTTGCAAGTGGGTTTCTGAGGTGTCTGTCCTTTGTGTATTTGTCTGGTGAGGAGCTCCACACATTTAGGTTGTGTGTGATGTGGGTGTGGGTGGAGTACGTGGTGAGGTGTGCATGTTGTCAAAGTGGTCATTGCCATATGTAATGATCAGTGTGTGGGGTGGCATGCAATCAAGGTTTGTTATATAGCCACATCTGTCACACATTTTGTGTGGCATACCAGTATAGGGTCTGGGACACTGTCCACACCTCCACAGCGGTCACTGATACTGCCATTAGCAATAGACTCTTGCTTGTGTGTACGTCACAGCAGGCCTTTGTTAGGTGGGGCTTGACAGATGCTGCACTGTAACATGATACCACCTTTATGTAATTCACCTAAGGTAACGCAGCACCTGACAGTGTGACATGACATGTTTGAGTGGGTACAGTGCTTTGCCAGGCATGTGGCCTTTGCATAAACCATACTCCTGTGATTAGGCATGGTTGGAAGAGCATACCTACAAATGTGACAGTGTAAAACTACAGCAAAGTTTGAGTCATGCTGCTGTACCCTTGGGGTTGACAGCCTCAGACACACTGTCTGTAGGTACTCCTTGCAGTGAAGTTGTGGATGTCCATGGATGCACAGAGAACTTAATCAACTTTGCTGTCATTACTCTGGCCTTGCTAGTGTACACTGCCTGTCAAGCAACCAGACAGCACACTGGATGTTGTGTGACATGATGTGGGAACACAGACATGTTCCAGTTACAGAAATGTACAGTATGACATACATAGGACATGTGTGGGTACACACAGTTTGGCCAAATGTGACCACTCCTCTGCAGTAGGTATCAGATCCAGGGCATGCAGACATGGAGCATGAAGCTGTTGAAGATCAGGCTGCATGAATTGTTGTCAAATTGTGACCTAACAGGGATCACCACCACTGTGGTGTTTACTCAAGCAACCTTGCATGTATATGTCACAAGACATTGTACATCATATTGTGACACTGCAGCTGTGCTCTGACTCACCATCTGCTCATTAAGCTACTGATATCCTACGAACCCCGGAACAGTAAACATAATACATGCCACACTGTAATGAGTGCTCTGATTGCTACTCAAGGCATTTACCTGGAAAAGGGTATGTCAAGCCTACAGAGCCTTGCATGACATGGAACAACTATGTGGATGAACAAGCAGGCTGTGACCTACTCCTCATGCGGAGCTTGGTACAAATGTTTTGCTTTTGGTGAGAGACAAAGTGTAGGAGAATGGTATCCCAGAAGAGAGAGGTTGTGCTGAGACCAGCAGTTGCAGTGACCAGGCACCAGCAATTCAGGGGACTCCCCTCTTGTCAGCATTTCTCACAAGGTGATTGTGTCATCACAATACACACTGAGTAGTGTGCAACTGCAGGATAACTGTGTAAACACACCCTCCTTACCTTATCCAGGGTGTATATATGATCCCCCCCAGTGCTTGCCTGTGATCTGTACAGACACAGACATGCTGTCTGATTGCCTTCTTGGAAACCATGATGTAATTAAAGTCAATATGTAGTTGTGCACAAGACAAGTAGTATGCAGTGACAAGTGGTGTCCCCAGATGTCTCAATAGTGTCACATTTATAGCCATGAAAGAACTTATCATGGAAATGATCAGTAACAATATAGTACAGCTGCAAACATGGCCCAAACCCAGTTTGTTTTTCCATGGTCAGATCATGCCTACCCTAAGCATTGGACCTAATTGATTGTTACAGTATGTGATGGATGAGGGGTAAATGACTCACTCCACCTACCATGGCCTGAGAAGGCATTTGACAAGATTAGCCCATCAGACATTGTGGACACACTGTAGAGGTTATTTACAAACTTGTATGTCAGTCATTGGATAGCCAAGTGTCTGACAGTCATTACCTGGGAATATAGGATTGTGTAGGTCAGAGCTACAATGAGGTTAGTTACCAGTGGACTATGCACACATGTCATTCCTGGGACTAGCCTCCTAGACATTCCCTTCACTGCAGTCAAGGCCACTGTGATTGACCTCAGCCTGACTACATTTGCAGATGACTGCAAATAAGGAACTGTCGGTGTTTCCCACACAAAATCAACAGTTGCCCAGGATGGGCTAACACACACAGAGTCAGTTGTTGTCAGAGCCATTAACAAGTTATGCAGTACATGCCAATGAATGCACAATACTATAATTTTGTCACTCATCCATCAACTGGAAAATATTGTATTGTCCACCCACCTCCAACAGTTAACCCATTAGTCAGGGACGTATGGACACAGAGAGTGATCTAACATTTGACTTTCAGTGGTTGGTGAGATATGGGGCTTCAAGCACTGTTGCACAAACTATAGAGAAAGGTGTGGCATGTAAACCCCAGCATGTCACTGTTACACTGTATGTGGCACTCATCACACCTATCATTGAGTGCAATCCCACCTTTAGTATGTAAGTACATATGTATATCTGACACCTGTGACAGCCAGAAAAGTCCCACATTAATCCAATCCACACTGTACATGACATGTCTAATGCAGACCGTGTCAAGCTTTCCAATGCAGACTTTGTCAAGGCCATAACTGTGTATTCTGTCTGCGGTGTCATGGTGGTGTGTGTGATAGTCACACAAATGCCAGTAGCCATACATGATTATTGATTGTTGGTTGGTATCATCACTTTTGTAGTACAGTACAGCTGATGGTTCTGCGTTAATGAGACAATATGCTCTGCCAGGAGTTGCACTAGCACCTCCATGGAGTTGCTTAGAAGTCCAACTGCCTGCCCGTGACTGCTGTCTGCTGCTGTCTGCTGGAACACCCCCGGACCTAGCCATGAAGGACGATGATGGCACCCTGCTTGTCTTTGTGTTGTGACACTCACGGCGGCTCTGGTGTGCTGGATGTACTGCCACTACAGGAGTGTGACTGAGCACGGCCACGTCAACTCACAGCAGATGTAGCTGTGTGAAAGATACCTGGATGCTTCTCTTGCAAGGAAACAATGGCAACCATATCTACAACATACTGTGTGATGGATGCCTGGGAGCTGTCCTGTATTTGTAGGTTCAGCACAAATTCTTTAGTGGCTGACAGTGGTTGTGCCGCTGCAGGCCATCCACCGGTGACAACACAATCCCTGGTCACACCTGCTGCTCTTCTGTGCATGGCGTTTATCATGCTGGTTGCATGGTGTCGCACCTGCTCATATGTCCTGCTCTGGTGACCAATTGCATTTACATTGTGAACCAAGTCGGCACACAGTGCTGCCCCTCTTCACTATTTGTTCTCTCCTTGGACAGCAGGAGTTTGTGGTGTTGACACAGAGCTTCTAGGATAGTATGGTTTCCTGCCTCTATAAAAGGGCCATGAAGTCAGGGATACATATTCCCTGAAAGACAACAAAATGGAAACATACGTCAGGATCACATATTTGTGAGTATAGTATGTAGAGAAACAGCAATACCAGATGGCTAGCAGTAAGCACTGCTTGGTTACACATCTCATATTCAAGACCATGAAAACATAATAAGGTTGTGGATGCAAGTAGGATAGTAGCAGTAGTCATCTATTCCTCCTTGTGCCATGACAAATAGAGTTGTATGATCACATACCCAACACAGCAGTCCATTAAGTTGTGTCCCATATGTGTAAACCCCTCTTATAATATTTAAAAGCAGCAGCACCACACAAATAGCAGTGTAGTATTACCACCGTTATCAGCAGAAAATTTCCAAGAGAGTGGTATATCTAATTAACACAGAGCATTCTAGTAGTACTGTATTCTAATTCCTCTGTAGATGCAACACATCTGCAGATCAATGACATGTCATCAGTACAGTTTCAAGCAAGGCTTACTGCTGTAATCCCCATTCCCCCTAAGTATATGGACACATGCATCATGTTGGGAAAAAAAGGTTACATACCTGATGGAGTACAATACTCCTCTGTTGAACAGTACAGAAATATATAAATGTGCCAGTGAGTTGGCCATGCAAAGTAACTCTCATACACAATGCTTCTCCTAGCTAGCTGTTTGTCTTTTTAACATGGTTCTCTATTAACAAGTGATTGCCTGTGAACTACTTTGTGTTTCTGGAATGCTGTTACTATTTTTGTATAATTCTCCTAGCTGATTTGAGTGGTCCGGCGTGATAAGTAGCACCGTTGAAGGGAACTACAGTATTAGTATGTTTTCCTTAAAACACCTGTTTTCATTACCAGCTGTGTGGCTTGGCAGGATGATCCAATGTTCTGCAGGTGCAATTCTTGTGGGTTCAAAATAGGGTGCAGGTGGACTTTTTGAATGTGATTAATATTGTTCCAAAAGCATATATCAGTATAGCGTTATTTAGCATAGCTAAGCAATGCGGTATGCCATACTGCGTCGTGCAAAAAATCTTTAAAGAAAAGAAAAATGGGGAGATAGGAAAGCTGTGAAAAGGGGTGCAAGCAGGGGGAAGAACATAGTGAAAGTCAAGTAGGGATGTGCAGGACGGGTGTAGGAAAGAACCATAGCTATCCATTTCTTCATCACTAACAACTGTGGAATGTGACAGATTTTTTAGCTGAATTTGGACTGTCGCTCCCAGAGAGGGGTGATGACAGCCTAACTGCATTGTCTAGCCAATTGGACCAAATTAAGTGTGTCCAGTGGACACTTGTGTGAAATGAAGAGTTATGTATGGGATGGTCATTTTTTTTTGGGGGGGGGGGCAGGTGCCCATTTTTTTTTTAAGGTGAGAGTGGAATGTTGGGGAAGGGACATTGGTACATGTCGGGGAGGTAAGTTGGGAAGGTGAGGAAGCTTTTGCAGACAGACAAGACAGATAATGAAAAAATGCAACAGCAAGCTTGTATAAAGAAAAGACCACCAGCTTGTAAACCAACACGCTTTATTCCTTGGATGTCTCAGCTATACAAGCCTTCAAGGAATACAACTTCACAAATACAGAACCTGCCTAAATATATTCATCCATTACACAATTAAACCTAATTACACACCAATAAAACAATTAAAGAATTTCCAGACAAACTCAATATTTAACCCCTTAGGGGCCAAAGTGTCATATTTTAAAATATACACAGATTCTTTAAAATGTAATTTATTTTTGATATTACTGTCATCATACATAGAAATATTTATTTTTTCCAACACAGTACCTTTCAAACCATCACTTATACCCCCATGTACCTGATTAAAATGTTCCACTATTGAACTTTCTTTTTTATTTCTAGCTATGTCCCTTATGTGTTCCAACAGTCTAACCTTAAAGGGTCTTTTATTCTCCTATATGTAGAACTTATTGCAGGGACAACTGAGGGCATAAATAATGCCATCAGTACCACAGCAAAAGCAACCTTTTGCCTTAAAAAAAAATTGTCCATTAATTTTTCTAAAGCTCTTTGTAATTTATTTACAGGCTTTACACCTGCCATGGTGGATGGTTCCATAGTCTATTAGACTCTTTTGAACAGTAACACAAGGAATCACAGATTTAGATTTAACTAAAAAGTCTTTCAGATTCCTACCTCTTCTATAAGATATTGTTGGTACTTCACTAATATTTTGATTAAAACCTTTAAGGGACAAAACATAACCTCAATAAAATTTTAGTAAATTTATAAGAACCTTACTAAAACTACTATATGTTATCCCAAAATATATATTTTTCTTCTTATAATTTTCTTGACTTCTATAAGAATACTTAAATTCTGACCCACTCACAAATGTCTTGGAGATATACTTCCTTAGAAACTTAAACCAACATTCATCCAATAATAAATCACAAAAGCCTCTATTTCTAAACATACATACAGTTTTACCCATCTCAGTCATATAATCATCCTCATTATTGCATAATCTGTACAAATGTACAAATTCTCCAAATGGTATAGCTTGAATGGTATGGAGGATGGCAACTTTGGGCCATTAAATATTGTATTCCACTTTCAAATTTCCTATATACTGTTGTACGAATTTTATTATCTTTACTACTATCCAGAAATAGACCCATACTAAAGTTAGCATAAGAGGGGGCAAAAGATGCCCCCATAGCTGTACCTTGTTTCTGCCTATACAGATTCCCACCAGATTCAAAAAAAGTTATTTCTCAGAAAAAAGTCCAATAATTCACTGATGTATTCCATCACTGGACTATGTCCTAAAAATAATGTAACAGGTTTTAAACCAAAGTTATGATTAATGCTGGTATAGAGGCTTTTCACATCAATAGTTATCCAGTACATATTTTCACTCCATTGAACAGTCTCAATTTTTTTCAAAAAATCAAATACATCTTTTATGTATGCAAGTAATAATTGTACTTTGGGTAGGAGAAAGTAATGTAAAAACTGTCTTATTTTACTTAAAAAGTATTATTTTCTAGAAACTATAGAATGACCAGAGGGATTAGTTAAAGATTTGTGAATTTTTGGAAGACAATAGAAATGGGCTATCCTACAACCCTCCATACCAAACTTCTTAATGTCCTCAAGAGAAAAATAACCTAACCTATATCCTTTTCGCATTAATTCACCATATTCATCTAAGGCTGTTGTATAGGCCTCAGTTTCTACCTTTTCATAAGTATTAACATCATCCAGGTGTTCATCACACATAATTAGATATTGAACATAATCCATAATTAATAACGTATTACCCTTATCCGCAGGTTTAAAATAATGTCATTTCTGACACTCAGTGCAGTCAACATTTTCCACTCATCATTTGTTAAGTTGTAACTAGTGGTTTTAAACTCAGAGAAGCTTTTCTCAACAGCAAAATTTAACACTGATTAAAAATGCTGAATCCCTTCATGGGTAAAGGGAAGAAGAAACATACTTTTATAACCGACATTACTTGTATCTAATAACATATAAGCATTTACATCATCCTCTGAGTGACATGAATAAAAACTGTCATTAACTGAATCATCTAAGCTTTCATCACAATTCAAAGCACTATCACCAGGAAAAGCATTATTATCAAAAAAATTATTTAAATGCAATTTTCTAACAAATCTAAAAATATCAGCTTTGCTTTCATACAGTCTAGGTATAACTGTTGGTATAAACTTCAAACCACAGTTTAAAACAGCGTATTCAGCATTATTTAAGACATAACCAGACAGATTTACAATATAAGAGTCACAGTCATTAGCAAATGGTAAGCTACCATTTACCTCTTTTGTAATACTGCTGCTGCTGTGAGTCTCTTGAGTGTACATTGCTGGGTTCCATCTGGAGTATTCTCCCCTGAAATCCTTCTCTTGTTACGTTAGACTCCCTCTGAAATGTACACTGGAACTGTTCCTCTTGCTGAGCTCTAGGTTGTTGTTGTTTGTCTTTCGGCTTTTCCCGGTAAGGGGTCGCCACAGCGGAACTCCAGTCCGCTAATGATTGGCAGTAGATTTTTATGAAACGCCAAGGTGCCAGCTCGACGCCCAACCTTCAGCAAAGGCACACCCATTTACACACGCATGTCTTTCGAACGCTACCTAACCAGGGGGAGGACATGCAGACTCCACACAGAAGGCACTCCCAAGCCAAGCCGAGAATCGAACGGGAGAACCTCTTGCTGTGAGGTAACAACGCTACCGCCGTACCACCGTGGCATAATGGAGGAAAATAATTTCTGTCCTCATAATCACCTTCCCATGAAGAGCTAGATCCTTTCGATGTAGAAAAAGATGTATAAACACACTGTCTACCATTTTCTTCACCCTCTTCAAATCTTACATGACCTTGCACCCATTTGCAATTGGATCATGACTGGAAGGCTCTACCGTTGTCATAATCACATTAGTCTCTCAAAATCTTCCCTTTTTTTCTTTCCACAATGTCCCTTTATACACCTTCAGTTTATTATTACTGTCCACCAAAAGTTTTTCAGGGCAGTCCATGTTTAAACTTTATATCAAGGAGGAACAGGTATTTTAAATTTGTTCCTTTAGTTCACGCTGCTTCACCCTGTCTCTCTCTAAGAGTATATTGATTCACTCAAGAGCACACTTGTAAGCAGCTGCTACCCACCTCTGATGAAATAATTTGTCAGCTTCATTCTGCAAATCAAAATGTGAAGAGGGATCTTTGTAAGCCTTTAAGCCACAGGGTGTAATGTCCAACTCAATATACCTCTGAAGCCTTTGTATATTGAGAAATACTGAAGTCTCTTTCCACATTAATTTTTCCAACTCTTCACACAACACCTTATTATCAGCTGAGATAGAGGAGGTCATTTTGTGACCAACAGAAGCAAACAGATTGTTGTACCATTTGTTATGGTCTTCCTCCCATTTATCCCAAATCCTAGATGCAAGTTCTTTATCATTCTGTACATTGCCATGATGATTATGCCATTCTCCTGTTTGCAGGAAGAAGCTGTCCAAAGACCATTGAGTCCCATCTCCATTAGAATCAAGGAAAATGTGAGGCATGTCAATGTTGGGATCACTAGCCATAAACGCAGCACGAAAATGAAAAACCACAACAGCAAGCTTGTATAAAGAAAAGACTACCAGCTAGTAAACCAACATGCTTTATTCCTCTGACGTCTCGGCTACACAAGCCTTCAAGGAGTACAACTTCACAAATACACAACCTGCCTAAATATATCCATCCATTACACAATTAAACCTAATTACACACCAATAAAACAATTAAATAATGAATCTCCAGTTGGACTCAATATTTAACCTCTTAGGGGCCAAAGTGTCATATTTTAAAATATACACAGATTCTTTTAAAAGTAATTTAGTTTTGATATTACTGTCATCATACAAAGAAATATTTATTTTTTCCAACACAGTACCTCTCAAAACATCACTTATACCCCCATGTACCTGATTAAAATGTTCTGCTATTGAACTTTCTTTTTTATTTCTAGCTATGTCCCTTATGTGTTCCAGCAGTCTAACCTTAAAGGGTCTTTTACTCTCCCCTATGACAAGACAGACAAGCCAGCAGACCAGGTTGGTGTGTGACACAAGAGGGGTGTACACCTTGGACAGGAAGGGTGTTGTGGAATCCCAGTCTTATGAGCATCCATATGGTAGCAGTGCAACTCAAGTCCTCACCCATGTGACTGTCAGTGCTGCTCCTTCACTGCCCCTGTGGTGGCAGTGATGGGGGCTGGAGTCTGGGGTGAGGCTGCCCCACCAGGATGGTGATCATGCTTTCCCTCTGGCGCAGGCATGCACCGACTGTTGGATGAACCACCTTGTGCACCATACCTGGCAGTTCTTGATGGGTGACAAAATCACCCCCTCCACCTCCGCTCCCAGAGAGAGGCCCAGCCCCAGCCCATGGGCCAGAACTACCCAATGCCACAGGTAGTGCAGGGGCAGCAGAGGGGGCATCACCAGGCTGTGGCCCAGATGTGCTGGGCCCCAGTGCCAAGGCCGGTGGAGGCAAGGTAGGTGGATCACCTGGAACTGGCCTACCTTGTCCCTCCATAGTAAATTAGATATAAACATAAGGTAAGATTAGTAATAACCAAACCAATGTTAGTATTAACATAATGGAGCATAATATTGATTAACCCAAATACATATTAAGGTGTATTATGAGGAACACAGCAATAAATAACATAACAGTGAGTATGTTAACAGCAAACCAGTATGACATAACCCATAAGGCCAACATAACAGTTGGTTTAAAGGAATATATTAATACAAACCCATCATAGTAAATAACAATAATAAATTTAATAATAATAAATTAGAGAAGATAAGTGGTGATAAAAGAGAGAAAAGCATACCTGCAGGTGATATTACTACACAGACTAATAATACATTTTCTACAGGTATGCAGTGTCACTTGTGTGCTCAGTAACTCCAATTCTTGTATAGATGATGTTACATGCACATACCTCTTGACCTGTTAGCATGGGACAGTATGGGCCAAGCATTAAAAATGCAGGTACACAACTACAGGGAACTATTTTACATAGTGTGCTAATACAGTACTGTGATGACCCACCACTCGACCAGCAGTCAAGGAGCCTCAATCCTCACTACTGCCACCTCTGGGGGGGTGCACTGGGAGGATAACAGGTACACACACCATATTTCCAGATGCAGCTGTCTGCATCAAGTGCAATTTCGCTTAAGAGCACACAGTATCCACAGTCAGTCCGGGGCTGTTTTTTCTCTCTTCCTCCAGATCCCCAGTAAGACTCCCAACTGGCACTGCTTCCTGTCCCTGCCCAAGTAGCTGACATACACACTCTGTGAGGTTTGATTCACACACACACACACACACACACACACACACACACACACACACACACACACACACACACACACACACACACACACACACACAGACATATGCACACACGTGGGAAAGTCTGGCACAAGCTTATTAGCTGTACCCCCTTCTGCCCAGATTATAAGGTAGTTACCACTGCCACTAGTCACTCCTATCAGCTACTTGAGGGCCCTTAACAAAGGATGACCAATTTTACTGTGTAATGTTAATATTAATACAAATGGTGGTTTGACCAAGAGCAAGGCTGCTAGGAGTTGCCCACATAGTGTCACCAAATAAATATTCAAGTACTCTCAAAATTTTAAATATCTCTACAAAGAACAGCCACAATGAAAGGTTTAAATGTATTTAATAATAAATAAAAAAACAAGACAATACTAAATATATATTCACAGTGCCATCAGAGTTCTGAATCACAGGAAATAATTAAAACAACATTGCAGGACAGGCTCTGCGGTAAAGTTGTTGCCTCACAGTTAGACGTTGCCTGTTCGATTCTCAGTTAGAGCGTCTTCTGTGTGGCGACATGCATGAATGGGCGTTCCTTCATTGAAGGTTGTGCGTTAGGCCTGGCAAGCCAGCATGTAAAAATCTACTGCCAATCATTAGCGGACCAGAGTTCTGCTGTGGCGACCCCTAACCGGGAAAAGCCTAAAGACACAAACAAACAAATTGCAGGACAGGCTCAAACAAATAAAGAAAAATATCTAAATTAAGCTTCACTGTATTCCTGACTGAATCTAAGAGAATTATACTGTTCCCTAGAAACTTACTTCATAGAGTAAGGCAGATGTGGTGAATGGCTCTTCTTGTTGTTGTCAGGTCCAAGACAGAATGCAGAATGCTCTGTCTCACTGAGAGACTTCTCAAAATAATATCTAAAATATTATTGCCGGGATAGCTTGCAAAATGACATAATTTCTTGTCATCTTACTTGTAGTTCCCAGGCAAAACCCTCATTGCTGGCAGCATTTTGGATCCACCTGTAACAATGCACAGACAAGGGCTTTTGCTCAGATCTTTGGCAGATGCTTGAAGTCATAAAACAATTGCTTTCCTTCATGCTTCCAGAGTAGCAATTAGTTCACCCCAAAGATAATACAGAAAACTTCCTAGTACAGACTTTGTGTCTCTGGCTGCATTGAAACCTGTCAGATAGCCTCTTTATGGCCTAGCCTATAAAGTGATTTAATTTCAAATATTTTTCTAAAGTTTGCTGGACTGAGGATATCTCTCCAGCTTTGTCTGTTAAGCATATACATTAAACAGTTACAGTAGTACAGGTACATTTCTGTTCTCTTCCAGTAGAGCACACTGTGGATACATTTTAAACACAGAAACTTTACAAATACCTTTTCAACATAAACATTTGTACAGAAAAGTTTGATATACACATAACATACAGTTCAAATACATTTGTAACACAAACATGTTATATAAATTAGTTTGATATTCATAAATGAAATATAATTATTTACAAAATTCCAGCTAGCTGTGCTGGCAGTACCTCTTTTCGCCACAATTACTACCAAGGTGTTCTGTAAATGGATTTGCCAATAAATTGCATTCCAATTAATGTCATTTATCTGCTAATCATGGACTAGACATATGGGGCATTATTAATTACATTCCAAAAAATCATGACAGCAGAGAGGCATGTTTATGTACACTAATTAGACTAGACAGCTGGTGATTTCATAGTTGGCTGCTGTGCGATTAGAACCCCCAAGCTGTGACTCCAGGGAACATGTGCGTTAAAGTAACAGTTGACTGATGTCAGATTGGAAAAGACATGGCATTGCATACAGGAATACTTGACAATTATTGGAAAAGATTATTTATCAAGGCAGAATCCTACTTTACCCTTTACTGGTATTCCCCCTGAAAATCTGGCACTTAAACTCAAGGATATCCATCCAGAACATGAGTTACCTTACCTATATACCTTGTTCCTGGAGTGGTAGGAATATACAGCATTATTTGACTACAAATGGCCATAACACAGGCTTGAAACTTACTGTTGGTATTGCACTATATTTATCAGACAATTTTTTCTGCAGTCTTTATTCATTTCCTATTTTACAGTTGACTGTTGTCAGATTAGAACACACATACAGTGACAACAGCCATATTGGACAGTTATTTGAACAGTTTACTTCGCAATGCACAATCCTGCTTCAAAATTTATTGATAATGTACCTTAAAATGTGGCATTTATACACATGAATTTCTGGCCATAACATCAGCTACCTTACCCATACACCTTGTTCTTCGAGTGGGTGGAATATACAGCATTATATAACACAAACTGGCCAGAACACAGGCTTGAAACTTACTGTGGGTATTGCACTACATTTATCAGAAACATTTTTCAGCAGTCTTTATTCATTTCCTTTGTACAGTTGACTGGTGTTAGATTAGAACACACATGCAGTGTCTATAAGAATAGTGAGCACTTCTTTGTTTGAAACAGTACATATCACAGTACCATCACACTTTAAAATCTATTTATTACTGTTGCTTCAAGTCTGTCATGTACAGCATGGATAGCTGTGCCAGACCTCTCAGTAATAACCCCATATACCTTTGTCATTTCCTGAGTGCAATCTACAGCATATTTCACACAATGAGCACAGCAGAACAGTGACTGTTAATCTGGATAGACCCCAACCTCAACTGATGTTTGTAAGATGTACTACACAATAATGCATGGGTTACTTGACTTAACTTGGTTTACCATTTCAGGTAGGCACTGACACATTACTACAGATATTATATTTATCAAGTATGTTATACTGGAAAAACTCTGTAAATATTTTTTTATATTGTCAGTGCATTATGCATTAGGTTATTGCTTTGATTTTTCCCTACTTATCACACTCACGCCTCATCTTGGCTAGATGCCCTGCATGGGACTTGACATTGGGAGTTCTCTCTCCCACAGCTGTTGTAAGAGAAGCAAAGCATTATGGATACTAGTTTTGCACACATTCAGTTTGTATATTTATAAATCATTGGGAGACATACTTACGTATCTGTAGGATGCACCCAGTCTGAGCTTCTTGGCCCAGGTGTCCAAGGTTCCCCTCCTTCTACACTTCAGGTTATCATAGTGGTGATGACACTGCACACCAGTGTGGGGGATACCAGTAGCACTGGTAAGTTCCCTAGCCAAATAATTCCAGGCCTCCGACTTACACTCTGAGTCCTGGAATCACCCTGCAGCAGCTGTGGTTCATGTTTTTTGACCAGGAGTCCAAGAAACACTTTGGACTCCTGCACACCCTATCTCTGTGGCCGAAAGCATGCTTCCTCACCAACACCACTAGGCATATCAACAGCCAAGTGAGAACTCCAAAGAATGGTGTCAGGTTCCTGCCTATTGATCATTCTATAGGGTGCATTCCTGTCCTTATACATCATAGTGCAACTTTCAAAATTTGGGTGTGTCACTTAGCATAACACAAACTGTCAAAAAACATTTAAATGAAGCTGAGCATTGCAAAAACTCGCACAAGCTGTGTTTAAATGTAGCTTAGCAATGCACAAATGAAGCAGACCATTGGCCATGTTTAAGTGGAACTTAGCACCATGCAGCTTTATTAAATGTAGCAATTTTTTAAATTTTAAATTAAACTAATGTTTCAGTTATCTGACTTATGGTCAAAGTAATAAATGCAAAACATATGACTGCTCAGGACTCAAACCCAGAACCTACTACACCTACTAACCACTGGGATAGTGCAGGAAGTAGTATATCTTCACATATACTACTAAGATACTGTTAGCATTGCACAGTGAAGATGTATGAGTTTGCATGTTACTAAGCACCACAGAACTACAACAATTAAATACATCTGGTTTGTATTTTTAGATATTAGATGTGGGACAGTGTTGGTAAGCACCACACTACTCTGCGCAAACAGGAAAAGACAAGAAAAAATATTCAGTTAATTACATCCATTTTCTATTTTTAGATATACAGCAGATGTCAGGTGCATATGTGTAAGTGCAGCTCGGCATTGCTAAGCATTACTCCACACTGTGCAAACAGCACATAAAATTAAAAAAAATATTAATGTCCTGTGCTTAACACCTGTCCAGACATTTTCTGGACAGTCCACATCTATGTGACAACTTATACACTGCTGAATGAATTAATTCAATATCTGTGCAACTTTGATCTCTCTCAACAGTGCGCCATAATTTATATGTATGGCTCACTGCCAGGAAGGAACTATGGCCGTGCACACAGGTACATTCCAGGTAGGCTCTACATGGAGCCTACATGGATTTTATTGAATCCAGATGATAGATTTTATGGGTAAGAGGTATAATATGGCTTTTGGGTTGGTAAACATGTTTAGGGATTGCTATATTAAACAGGATGGGGAAATAATTATCGATTATATTGGTTAAATTAGGAAGATTGATAGTAGTTGACTTTAGGTAGAAAGGGAAAGTTTACAGACATATAGCAATATATGCTTATGTGATATGTAAAGAAAGAGAGAATTCTTTTCAAGATATACTGAATTATATTGTAGTAAATATGCACATAATAATAAAATGGGATTTAAATTGTGACTTGAGACTTAGAAAGCAAAAAGAGAGAGATCAGATAAGAAAATAATGTAAGAAATAAAATGTAGGAATTTACATTTACAGAATTTGAATAAAAGTACATATAGAATAGGGAAATTAAAAACAAAAGTAAATTATTTTTTATATCTAAAACTATAAGAATAGTGGTAGTAGATGCACTGAAAACATGTTTTTCAGATAATTTGGCTTTATGGATGGAAACAGAAGATAATAAAGAATGTATAAAAATTGTGAGAGCAATAAAGACAATTAAAGAAAAGGGGTGTAATGAGAATAGTAGAAAGGATATAATAATATTATGGAAAGACCATTTGACAGCAAGATTTTTATAATAACTGGTCAGAATGTTGGATAATATTTAAAAAGAAATATAAAAGAAAATATTTAATTTGGGAAAATAGAAAAAGACAGAAAGGAATATAGAGAAACACAAAAATCTGTTTTATACAATCTGGACAAGAATGAAAGGGAATATTTTCAAAAATAAGAGAGTTATCAAAAGAATCAAGGAAAAAAATAAAAATAAAATATATAAACAAAAATATAAAAAGAAGAAGTATTGCCATATTTGAGTATAAAAGTAAAGGCAGATAGTGTCATAATGAGAGAAATGAAAAATGAAGATGGAAAAGTTAAAAAAGACCAAATGAATATTATGAATATTGTAGTGTAGTAGATTAAAGTGATGTTGAAAAAAGAGAAACAAAGGCTGAGAATGAAGCAGTTTACAGAAGAAATTAATAGAGAATATGGCACAATTCACACATAGTAACACAAAAACTTTTGCGGAGGCTCTCAATAATAATCTGTCTAATCAACAGAGACCTCAAAAGCAGAAACGCAAGCAACCTCCATCCCCCAACACAACCCAAATGACACATAGCCCACAGACTCAGTGTGCCACTCAACCACAGCCAATAAGGCAAAACAACATACCCAACACACTAGTCATAGGTGACTCTATAGTAAGGCACACTGATGTCCCACTCACCAGGCTAAACAAGGAGAAGGTTACTGTCAGCTGCCTGTCGGGTGCCAGGATCCGACACATAACCCACACACTCAGGCCACTCCACAGCAAGTACAAATATGACTCTGTCATAGTCCATGTTGGTGTGAATGACCTGAGACATACCTCCCTGGACTACATGAAAAGAGACATAGAAGAGCTCTCCGATCTTGTAGCCCAGGCAGGTATGACCCTAGCCCTGAGTAGCATTCTGCCATCACCCAGAATGATACCACAGTACAAGTACAAAACGATTGACTTCAACAATTGGCTAAGCTTCTGGTGTCATTCTAAGGGGATCCAGTATCTGTTTGCTTGGGATGACTTGATCGACAGACCACAATGCTTTGCCACAGATGGCCTGCACCTGTCACCCCTGGGATTCAGGATACTGGCTAAGGCTCTTGCTGCCCCTATAGTGCCTTTTTTAGGCAAGGTTCAAATGACAAATTCACCACCGTAGCAGGAACAGGCAAGCAAAAACTGAGGGTAATGCTACTCAATGCTAGAAGTCTAAATCTCAAAATGCACTCACTCGAGGCACTCCTTAAAATGGATAACATTGATATCTGTGCAGTGACTGAGACCTGATTCAAGGTTCCAGAGAGCACCCCTGCACTACCAGGCTATAACTCGTACTACACGTTTCGGCCATGTAACCTGGACCGAAACACCAAAGGTGGAGGTGTGTCCATATTCATTAAGGATATCCACACCTCCAGGCTAGTTGCTCAGCATAATGCATCCAAGATTATCCAAGTGCAACTAACTCTAGGCAAATCTGCAATCCAAATTGTAGCTTACTACAGATCCCCCACCATGCCCCAAGATTCCCACTCCTCTTTTCTTGATGTACTGGAAAATATTAGGGTTCAACCACACACCGTAATAATGGTTGACTTCAACTACCCCACCATTAACTGGGAAAACTACTCATGTACCAACTCCTTAGCTCAATGCTTTCTGGAATTCATAAACTCTAATGCCCTGGATTAACTTATCCACACCCCCACCAGGATCAACAATATCCTAGACTTATTCATTACCAACATGAGTGACTGATGTTCCACACCTGAAGTCAACTCCTCTTTGGTCCGATCCAACCATAAGCTAATCACCCTTGATATCCACATCCTGCCCCCACCCCCCATTAAGGAAACCATGGTAAAAAATTTCTCCAAAGCCAACTTCATGCTTCTTAAGACAGAAGTGGTGAACTTCATGACACCCATGCAGATGGACAATACAGTTACGACTGCCGAATCCTACACAAATGCACTCTATAAGCACTTACATGTGTGCATGGACTGTGCTATCCCAAACAGAACCAAGACCTTATCCTCCAAAGAAAGGAATCCAATCTGGTGGTCCCCTGCCATAAACAAACTCTACAACAGAAGGAAGAAACTGTTGCAAAAGAGAATAAAATCCCATAAGTGTAGGAGCTCCCTGGTCAGCCTCAGTAAGAAGCTGAGATCCCTTATAAGATCCTACAAAGCTAGCTATGAAAACAAAATCAACACTAATTCTGAGTACAACCACAAAGCATTCTATAGCTATGTCAAGAATCTTGATGGCAACACCCAGAACTGCTCTGAGTTACAGCAAAACGGCACAAAAATTACAGAACCAACTGATATTGCCAACATCCTGGCAGATAGGTTCAGTGCTAACTTTACCCCCCCACCCCCTAAAGGGCCCATATCTATACAGGAAGAATGGAGAGTCCCTGTAATCACAACTACCCAGGTAAAAGCTGCACTCTCTAAAGCCAAAAACACAGCATCCATGGGACCGGGCAACATCCCAGTCTGCGTTTTACATGAACTTCAGAAGGAACTGGCTCCCCACTTAAGCACCATGTTCAATAATAGCCTCACATCAGGCTTTGTGCCCACTAAATGGCACACAGCAACAGTTATCCCACTCCACAAAGGGGGAGCCACTACTGATCCCGGGAACTATCAGCCTATTAGCCTGACAAGTCTGGTCTGCAAGGCCATGGAACTTATCATCATGGAACTCATAAACAAAGACATTGGTAACCTCCAAACTCTGGATCCCACCCAGTTCAGGTTTGTGAAAGGCAGACCATGCCTCCTGAACCTGATCGACTTCTTTGAGGCAGTCTTCAAAGCCGTTGATGAGGGTAAGGTGGTTCACACAGCCTATCTTGACCTCGCCAGGGCTTTAGACACCATCCCCCATTCTGGAATTATAGCTAAACTCACTAAACTAGGTATAAATCCCTACGTCACAAGATGGGTTGCCAACTGGCTCACTGACAAAACCCACACTGTAAAAGTTGCAGACTCCAAATCTGAGCTCAAAGCAGTGACAAGTGGAGTACCACAGAGTTCCGTCCTGGGACCTCTCCTGTTTGGTATCTACTTCTCTGAAGTACAGGCTAACACAGAAGGCCTCTGGCTAATGAAGTTCACAGATGACTGCAAACTAGGAGCCATAGTCAAGTCCCCAAATGATGTGGACATCCTACAGAAGGGCCTTGCTGAGACAGATGCCTGGTGTCAAAGCCATGGCCTCAAGCTCAATGCCAAAAAGTGCAGTGTCATCCCCTTTGGTAAAAACTCTGTACCCATGAACTACCACATAGGCAGCAATCTACTTAACACTGAATGTGTAATAAGAGACCTTGGGACCCAGGTGGCAGTAGTCTCTCCTTTGATAGTCACATCGCCACAGTAGTCAGGAAGTCCTTCTATGTGGCACACCTCATCATAAAAGGGTTCTCATCCAGGAAAAAAGGGGTCATTGTTCCTCTCTACTCAACTCTCATTAGTCCCATTATAGAGTACAACACCCCTTTTGGAATGTACCTCACAAGACATCTGCAGCAGCTGGAAAGGCCACAGAAGTTCCTCACAAAGAGGATTACTGGCCTCAAACAAATGCCCTACACTGACCGTCTCAAAAAAATCCAGCTTTACTCCGTAGCATATTGCCTACTCCGAGGGGATCTCTGCCTAACATATAAAGCTATGTCAAACCCAGAGCTATTGGACATGCTACACCTAAAGACATCCCAATCCCTCCAAGCTACACACTGTAGGGACCTAAACCTTGCCACCACAATAAACAGGAAATGCTGGAGGGATAGATTCCTGTCCCAGAGACTTCCCATACTCTGGAACAGGCTATCCATCTATGTCAAGCAAAGTTCTTCATTAGCACTCTTCAAGAAAAATCTTGATGAGTGAATGGGAAATAGGAAAAACACCCCGGGGATTACTTCTACGTGTCTGCTCGACAGTGGCACAGGAAAATAACTTTCAACCTTGTTGGCTAGGCTTACATAGGCCCTTGGGCCAATAGCCTAGTACCTACCTATAAACCTATGAGAATTGAAAAAATAAATTACAATTACAGATTTAGAGAAGGTAATGAACAAAATAAATATAAGTTCAGCAGATGGACCTGATGGTATAGGATATATAATGTATAAGAATTTGATACAATGGAAGAAAGAAATTTTGGTAGAAATGTTTAATGAAACATTAAATGATGGTATTTGTTATGTAGAAATAGAAGGGTTATGAGATTTATATGGAAAAAAGGGGAGAAGAATTAAATTAAAAATTGTAGGCTTGTAATGTAAAACTATAGTGATGATAAGTTATTCATGGAGATAATACAAGAAAGATTAGTACATAATTTGAATTATATAATGGAAGAAGGCATTTATGGCATTAAAGGAAAAGGAAACCAAGAATTATTAATGATAATTAAGGAAATGGTGGATGCAATCAAGAAAGAACAAAAATAAGCAAAATTAATGGTGGCTGATATAAATAAAGCATTTGATTTAACAGTTGTACATGAGTAAAAACATATGTGAGTTAGTATATAAAAATACTAAAATTAGAATTCTAGTAAATCGTTGGCTAAGTGGAGAAATTGAAATGAATAGAGGTTCAAACAAGGTTTTTCAATGAGTAGTATTTTGTATGCAGTGGTCATGAACTGTGTAGCAAAATATATAAATGAAGAAATGGAAAAAGTAAATATGCACAGGAAATGGGCACTTCATATCCAATTATTGTCTTATGTTGATGATGTAATATTGATGGCTAAAAATTGAGAGAAAATGACAGAGGTAATTATATATGTGCATAAAAATTGTAAGAAGTTGGATTAAAATGAATAGTAAATAGGGAAAATGTAAGGGTTCTGGAGATGAGGAATATCTGAAAGGAATACAGTTTGGAAGAAAAAAGATATCAATATTAGGAACTGATCTTGATGAATATTCTGTATTAAATGAACAATGGAAGAAAATTGTGAGAGAATTAAAGGCACCTGGTGTCATGTGGAACAGGTATAAGTTGTCTTTTAAGAAAAAAAGTGCATTTAATAAATACAATATGGATGGGAAAATTATCAGACATAGCTAACACATATATGATGCTAAGAGAATTGGTGAAGCAATTTCTTGCAGTCATCTTTAGATTCATATGGGGATCTAGGTTAAATCCAGTGAAATGAGGAGTTTTATATATAGATAAGGAGGATGGAGGTTTGGGTTTATTGAACCTGATAGTATATGGGGCTTTATTTAAACTATATAAGTTATTAAAATGGATAAATGGAAAGGAAGATAAATTGGTAGCACGAATATTTAAAAAAATATGAAAGGGAATGAAAATTAATAATATTGAATCAAAGGGAGAGAGAGTATGGAGAAATGAAGAAATAATGATGTATCAAGGCAGAATACAAATATGGAAATGAAGTAAAGGGGATAGGAGAAAATAGAAAAATATGGTATAAACATATAATGATACAAAATTATTGTGTGAACCCATGGGGACATCTAACAGAAGAGAAAGTAAAAGCAATAAAACAAAGAAACAAATGGTGTATGAAGAATGTTATATATCAAGATTTTTTATTGATGTTAAAAATAAATAAGTTGCCAGTATAAGGAAATGTGCCTTATAAAATAGCATATGAAAGGGCATGTCATTTTTGTGGAGAATTAGAAACAGTAGAACATGTTTTCTTAATATGTAAAAGGGTTAAAAATTTATGGGAAAATATTGTGAGAGAATTATGAGATTATAGACAGATAAATATTGATACGATTGACTATGGATTTTATGGGAACTATAGTAAAGAATATGTTAGTAATTTGGATAGAAAAATGTTTTGTATTTTGTGGATAATATGGAATAAAAGACTGAATGAGATTATGTTTAATTGAAAGTGGATATTATCAAATATAATACAGAAAATCAAATAGTGATTATGGAAAAGGAATGGAGAGCTATATAAATGTAAAATATTGTTAGTGGTGGAGGAATGTCAGTTTAATGCAAAGTTGTAAATATGTAAACTTGTATATAGTTGTATAATAAAGGACCCCTACTCTTTTCAATAGTTACAGTGGGATCTTTTACATCCAACCAAGCTGCCACTGTCTCAATCAGATGGATCTCAGTTTAACATGACATCTAGAGGATGACATGCTCAGGAGGGCACACCCCCTCAAATGCCGTAGTGTCAACAATCTAATCACCTGGAGTGAGAATAGAACCCAAAGCCTTCTAATCTTCCAGAACCAAAAGCGTGTTTGCTATCTGTTGCAGCACTGACACTGGGTCTCCTTCATTTGTTTGAACTTTCAAAAGTTCAAAATTCATATGGCCGACACCATATGATTGAACTTTTGAAAGGCCGACAATAAATAGTGGAGATCTCAATACAGCGCAGAACCAGGAGATTCCCCTTTCCTGCTCTGTAGTGCGATCTCTGAGTGAGAATATTTAAGTAGCAGGGGGTGTGGGGGTGCAGTGGGGCTTGTTCCCCTGCTAGCAATGTGTAGAGTGTTTTTTGTGTGTTTATTTTTTTAACATCACATTTTTGAACATTCAAATATTCAATCATATGGTCTCAGCCATATGAATGTCGGGCAATTGAATGTTTGATTATGTGAATTAGATCCCTGACACTACTATACCTAGTTCTAAAGCCACTACACATCAAGGCATCAAGAATTCCCTCTAAAGTTATCCCTATCATTTTGCACAGAGATGTTTACAAAAATGACTTAATCAAAATAAACTACTGCTGTGGCTTATTTAAGTCTGTGACATTGTTACTGCTTTTTCCTAGGTTTTGTCTCTGTGATTATAGGTTCATAGGTTCATAGGTTGTTACTAGGCTATCAGCCCTAGGGCCTAAACAAGCCTAGCCATAACAATTTCCTGGATATTTCTTCCCACACTGTTTACTTCCCTGGACCCCTGTCTAGCAGGTGACTGACGTGATCCCTGGGGTGAATTTCCTTTCTCCCATCCAATCATCAAGGTTCCTTTTGAAGAGGGCCAAAGAGGCACTCTGCTTGACATGTATGGGCAATCTATTCCAGAGTCTGGGGAGTCTCTGGGTTAGGAACCTATCCCTCCAGCATGTTTTGTTTATTGTGATGACAAGGTTTAGATCACTGGAGCATGTGGCTCTGAGGGATTGGGATTTCTTTAAGTGTAGCATGTCCAACAGCTCTGGGTTTGACATGGCCTTGTATGTTAAGCAGAGATCACCTCTGAGTAGACGATATGCGACAGAGTATAGCTGGAGTTTTTTAAAGCGGTCAGCATAGGGCATCTGCTTTAGGCCTGTGATTCTTTTAGTGAGGTATTTCTGCCATCTTTCCAGTTGTTGCAGATGTCTTGAGAGGTACATACCAAACGGGGCGTTGTATTCTATAATGGGTCTAATGAGGGATGAGTACAGTGGGACAATGACCTCCTTTTTTCTGGATGAAAAGCCCTTAGTGATGAGGTGTGCCACATAGAAGGATTTCCTGACTGTTGTGGCAATGTGGTTATCGAAGGTGAGACCACTGTCCACCTGTGTCCCTAAGTCTCTTATCACACTTTCAGTGTTTAGTGTACTGCCACCTATATGGTAATTCATGGATACATGTTTTTTCCCAAAGGGGATAACTATACATTTCTTGGCATTGAGCTTGAGCCCATGGCTCTGGCACCAAGCATCTGTTTCTGTAAGGCTCTTTTGTAGAGTGCCCACATCATTTGGGGATTCAATAATGGCTCCCAATTTGCATTCATCTGCGAACTTTGTTAGCCAGAGTCCCTTAGTGTTGGCCTGTACTTCAGAGAAGTAGATGCCAAACAAGTGCGGTCCCAGGACTGAACCCTGAGGTACTCCACTTGTCACTTGTCTGGAGCTGGATTTGGAGTTGGCTACTTTTACAGTGTGGGTTCTATCAGTAAGCCAGTTAGCAACCCATTGGGTGACATAGGGATTAATGCCCAGCTTAGTAAGTTTATCTATGATTCCAGAGTGTGGGATGGTGTCAAAGGCCTTGGCAAGGTCTAGATAGGCTATGTGGACCACCTTACCCTTGTCCATGGCTCTGGAGATTGATTCGAAGAGGTCAGTCAGGTTCAGGAGACAAGATCGGCCCTTCACAAACCCAAACTGGGTGGGGTCCAATGTTTGAAGGTTGCCAATGTCTTTCTTTATAAGTTCCATGATAATACGCTCCATGGCCTTGCAGATAAGGCTTTTCAGACTGATGGGACCATAGTTTCCAGGATCCAAGGTGGATCCCCCCTTGTGGAGTGGGATAACTGTAGCTCTGCGCCACTCAGTGGGCACGAAACCTGAGGTGAGGCTATGATTAAACCTGACACTTAGGTGAGGTGCCAGTTCATATTGTAGTTCATGTAGTACACAGCCCAGGATGTCATCTGGTCCCATGGATGATGTATTCTTAGCTTTGGAGAGTGCATTTTATACCTGTGTGGCTGTTATTACTGGAATTTGGCAATCTTCCGGTATTAAGATGGGCCATTTAGGGGGTGAGAGGGGGCGGGTGAAGTTGGCACTGAATCAATCTGCCAGGATATTGGCAATATCCTTGGGATCAGTATATTTAATGCCATTCTGTTTTAGCTCAGAGCAGATCTCAGCATTGCCATTTAGATTCTTGACATAGTTATAGAATGCCTTGTGGTTATCTTTGGAATCTTTGGCAATTTTATTTTTGTAACTAGCTTTGGAGGATTTTATGAGGGATCTCAGTTTCTTACTGAGGCTGGTAAGGGAGTTTTTTGCATCCTGGAAATTTCCTCTTTTCTGCAACTGTTTCTTCCTTTTGTTGTGAAGTTTGTTTATGGCAGGGGACCACCAGATTGGCTTCCTTTTTTTGGATGAGAGCATCTTGGTTCTATTTGGGATTTGGTTCTATTTGGGATGGCATGATTCATGCATGAGTGGATGTGCTCATACAGCATCTTAGTGTAGGATTCAGCAGTTGAACTTTCAGTTCCCATCTGCACAGGTGTCATGAAGTTTGTCACTTCTGACTTGAGTAGCATGAAGTTGGCTTTGGAGAAGTTTTTTATGGAGGTTTCCTTACTGGGGGTGGGGTGGGATGTGGATGTTAAGGGTGATTAGCTTATGGTCAGACCTGACTAATGAGGGGGTGACCATAGGTGTGGAGCATCGATTTCCCATGTTGGTAATGACCAGGTCTAGGATATTGGAGCCCCTGGTGGGACTATGAATTAGTTGATCCAGGGCGTTGGAATTTATGAATTCCAAGAACCGTTGGGCAAAGGTGTTGGTACATGAGTAGTTTTCCCAGTTAATGTCAGGGTAGTTAAAATCACCCAGTATTAAGGTGTTTGGTTCTATCTTAATATTTTCCAGTATGTTTAGAAAGGTGTAGTGAGAATCTTGGGGTATGGTGGGGATCTGTAGCAAGCTACAATTTGGACTGCAGTCTTACCTAGTGTTAGTTGCACCTGGAGAATTTCAGATGCATTGTGTTGGGCAACTAGCCTAGTTATAATAGAAAAGACAAAACATGCACTATTGTATGGATTGCCTTAGGGAGAAAAAGAATTAAATGATATTGTTTAAAAATGGTGTTTGTCAGATGGCCTGCTACTTGAAGTACACTATGTGCATACACGTAATGAGTTAGTATTGATTAATGTTCAATTAATAATGTTGATTAATGCCTTATTTTTTTGTTACAATGGCCTTACAATGACCTTTTGAAGTCAAATTCAGTATTTGTTTCAGGATTGATTTTGTTTATTTATTTTTTAATTGTCTTTGTTGCCCAGAAAATACCAACTGGGCAGAGCCCATTTTCAGCGGAGGCTTGGGGAGAAAAGGTCTACCACTATACACATATTAACAGTTGCATTTCAGACAGTTCTCAGAAAAACAAAAGTTACATTTCTTATGAAACAAACATAGTTACAAGATAGGTATATACAGTAAAGTACTTACTTCAATTATAAGTCTGTACATTTGCTCCAGCTGTAAAATCTTGCAGGAAGGAAATGGATTAATACTGCAGAAGATAAACATTATTGCAAAGAAGTTTAGCGTTCTTTCATTTCAGTAAAGAAAGGTTTGCAAGGATTTTAAGATATGTAAAGAAGTTAGTTATACAATTACAAAGGAAGGGAGATTTTATTATTGTACAGGGTTGTATAAATTGAAGGGAGATTTTAGTATTGTACATGGTTGTAAAGAGTTCAAGAGATATATTGAAGTAACTTATAATATTATGTAGGGGGAAAGGGAGATGTTAGTCATGTATAAGAGGACTGTGGTAATAGCATATGATTGAGAGAGCATGGTACAGGATTGGTTCTGTTTAGGCTGCCTGTTCCAAATTAATGTATCTAGAAGGTTTATAATTTAGGTATACAAGAGATGCATAAGAAGGGTAGAGTGGTAGATGGGGCAATTAGAAGAGCAAGATGAGAAGTGTTGTTTGGGGAGCTGAAAAGGGATGTTTTAATTCAAGTGCAGCAGTTCTTAGGGATGCAATGATTCAAGCAGAGAACGGCAAAAAGTTTGTGATATGCAATAAGAAGTTTGTGCTTTTACTAGAGCATGACCAAGATTGGATAAGGTATTGTTTCAGCTGGATTTTATTGGGATGGTATTCCAGAGTTTGGAGATGTGACAGAAGTACAGTGAGTCCCCTGATGAATTATTTGCTTTAGTATTGCTTAGAAGAAAATTATCACCAGAACAGTTGTCCCTTGTGGGGGTGTAGGGCAAAAATATGTTTTTAATGTAGGGTATTGTTCAAGAAAATAAACTCTAGCCAGTTTATCTGCTTTAAAGCTTGGCAGTGGTGAGATTGGTGTGCAGTGTTGGTAGCAAATTTAGCTACTTTTTTGTAACAGGAGGCTAGTTTTGATTTTAGTGTAGAGCTTAGATTTGTAACAATAGCTGAGGCATATAAGATGGTGAAAAGCAAATAGAATGAGGATAGGGTTTTTCTTGTTGGGTCTGTAAGGTACTGTTTTGCCCAGGTTCCTATTACCTAATCAAACTTCCAGAAGGTCAAACACCAGAAGTTCGAACCTGGAAGTTTGAAAGGTAAAAACGTTGAAGCCGCGGAAGTCTGAATTCTTTCCCAGGGAAATAATTCGATTGGATGTTTCTGCAGCTTTGACATTTTCTCAACCGTGGTGCGAAGGTTATGGAATGGGTTAAGGTAAGTGTGTGATTGTGACGGACGTTGGGGATAGGGTGCGGGTAAGGTAAGTGGGTGATTGTGACGGACATTGGGGTTAGGGTGCAGGTAAGGTAAGTGTGCGATAGTGACGGACTTTAGGGTTAGGGTGCGGGTAAGGTAAGTGTGCAATAGTGACAGACTTTAGGGTTAGGGTGCGGGTAAGATAAGTGTACAATAGTGACGGACTTTAGGGTTAGGGCACGGGCAAGGTAAGTGTGCGATAGTGGCAGATTAAAAAATTAGATAGGGACCTTAACGAGTATAGAGACGGGTTAGCTTACCCCCTTCCCACAATTAAGGGATGGAAAAAGCATAATTCTGATACTGTATTTGTGAATAGGGAGGAACGAACTAATACTGATTGTTATAAGTCTGTAGGTGTGGATACTCTCAGAAGAAGTGAGAGAATTGCAGAGAAAGGTAGGAAGCAATCTTCACAGGATTTTCAGTATCCCCCCAACAGGGGGGGGAGGGGGCAGCGACAACAATACAGGAGTTGGAACAACAACCCCCAGAAATAGGTAACTTTTATATTATGTCAGAGGTTAGAACTGACAAGCCAGTGGTTTGTAGAATTAATAATTTTACCATTTTTAATTACACCGGGCTTGATCCTACTCAAGAATTTTTGACCTATTTATTAAAGGGTTCCAGTTCGTTCCCTCCCGCCCTTCTTATTTGACGAACACACTGATTGACCTAAAACTTTTATAAGACAGTTGAATTTAAACGTATTTTTTAAAGGTCAAGATAATATTAGTAGAGATTTAACAAGGAAAAGTACTTTTAATCCCCCCACCCACGCTTCACTTAAGGTATTTGAAGAGTTGGTTGAGAGGGATATTAGGAATTTGGAACAAGAACGTCACAGTATTTGCCCTACTAACCTTAATGACAAAGAGATAGCTCTGATTCAATTTTTGAAACAAGAGGGATGCAGGGTGATGAAACCAGACAAAGGAGGGGGGTTGTATTGATGTACATGGTAGACTATGATTCATACATGCATAATATGTTACAAGAAGTAGATCAATACGAGTTGGTATCTATTAATGAAATCAACATTGCTTATGCTAAAATTAATTTTCAGTTATACGATCACCTTCTACAAAATGTGATTAATGAATGTCTTTACAACTATTTGCACGTAGATAAGCCAAAACCCCCCCCCAAATTTTTGGTATTCCTAAGACTCACAAAACCCTGGACCATATTAAATTTAGAGCAATTGTTTCAGGAGCTGGTAGTATTACAGAACCTTTGGCTAAATTTATAGATTTTACTTTAAAAGAGTTTGTTTCTACCATCACACACATATGTAAGGACTCCTGGGATTTTTTGAAGGGGATTGACCAAAAATTGTTTGACCCGCAATTACTGATGGTTACCGTAGATGTAGTAGAACTTTTTCCCAGCATCCCCCACCCAACTGGGTTGGATTGGTTTGGACAAATGTTGGCAACTGAGTCCGATTTGGACAGTAAAACTGCCAATTTAGTTTTAGAACTTATGGAAATAGTTCTCGAAAAAAATGTATTCATTTTAACGGTGAATTTTATCGTAAAAAAAAAAGGGGTAGCAATGGGGGCTTCCTGTGCTTCATTATACGCTAATGTGGTGTATTACTGGGAAAAGAAGTTTGTTTTTCCAAGCTCCTGGTTTCAACACATTTTATATCATAGGAGGTACTTGGATGATATTTGTTTGTTGTGGAAGGGTACCGAAGAGATGCTTATTGATTTTTTACATTACATTAATAACACAATTTTCTTTTTGAATTTCACGTACAAGATTGACAATGATAGATTACATTATTTGGATGTTACCCTGCTTAAAGATTATAATAACCAGTGCTTTCAGTCTATGTTATACAGGAAAAGCACGTTTTCAAACTTGTATCTCCACTTTACTAATGGACATCCATTTTACCAAAAGAAGGGTATAGTCAAAGGGCAAATTATACGAGCATCAAGAATGTCCAGTACCTTAGAGGGTTTTAAGGATGAAGCTAAAACCCTTAAACGACTTTTTATAGAGAAAGGTTATCCATCTACTTTAATAGATTATATGATTCAAGAGGTCACCTTAAGCAGGGAAACCACTTATCCCCCTCTGTTAGGTACAAGACTCAGTGGTTCAGAACACGCGAATCAAGCGAACAATTTTGATAGCAAGAGCAGTTTTATTCACACATTTTCTGCTAACTCTGAGAAGATTGAACAAATTATTTTGAAGCACTGGCCTATCCTCACCTTGTATGATGAGTTAAAAAAGTTTGTTCCAACCTTTCCACACTTTGTTAGGAGAAGGGACATTAATTTGAAGGAGTTGTTTGAGAAGAAAAGTGATTTAAGGCTAAACATAATGAGAACTAAGCTTGGTACCCACCAGTGTGGGAGTTGTAAGCAATGCTGTGCAATGCTTAACCAAGATACGGTGTATATCCCCTCTAGGAAATTTAAATTCAGCTTAATGAAATACTATAACTGTGGAACTAAAGGGGTAGTTTACCTAGGGTTATGTTTAACCTGTAACAGTTTTTATGTCGGTAAAACCGAAAGACATTTAAGAAAAAGGGTTTACGAGCATTTTAACAACATCTCTAAAGCTAAAGAAAATAATGCTTTCTATAAACACTCCCAGACATGTAAGAACCTGCAAATTAAATTTATGGTTTTATAACAGGTTGTTCCGGATATTAGGGGAGGTAGTTGGGAAACCAGACTGTAGTACCGTGAGCTATATTGGCAGCTCAGGTTGGATGCAGGGAAGTTTCCCGGTTTGAATGAGAACATTAACATTAACAGTGTTTTGAAATTGAGGATGGCCCATTTATAACATCTATCAAAGGTGTTTATGATATACCCTTTTCGATCAGAACGAATTATACTTTTATTTTATTACTATTCTGTTACAGTAATGGATGTATGTAATTAGGGTTTACCTAACAACAGAGGTCAACACAACTCTGTTTTTTTTGTATAAAACACGGATGTAGTTTAAACAATGATTACATAGGAATATTATATATTTATTTATTTATATAGATTTTTATATATATTTTTAAACACTCACATATTTTTAAATATTTTTAGCTTGACCTGTATATTTAGTTTTATGTGCATTTTGATTTCCCAGTTGTTTTGATTAGATTTTTTGAGACAGATTTCATTAAGATGATTTTTAGTAACATATATTTGCCATTTGCACAAGACTTGTTGGATTGTCTTTTGTTTAATTGATTTGAGCTGATGTTCTTTAAAAGAGCTTTTAAAAAAACTTTAAAAAATTAAAAAAATTAAATTAATTAAGGACGGTCATGTGACATGTTCAAATGTATTTAACTGCTCTAATTTGAGCATCAGATGTTTTGTCACCTTGAAAAAGCTTGCTAATAACCGAGCGAAAGCGCTTGGTATTATTTTTGTTTAATAAAAGTTTAATTTATTTTAAATCGTTCTAAGTGGTTATTCCGGGTCCTGTTGTTGCCGGGCAAGTTTTTTTCTTGGTTTATTTACTTTGGAGTTGTGTATGCAAGGTTTAGTGTAGGTTTATAAGATTTTTGGTGTGCTTGTTTTGTGTGTGTGTTTTTCAGAACAGTGAATTTTTTCCCTGGGAAAAAAATTTGCTGTTCTGATGTTTCGATGTTATTACATTTCGATCTTCCAAGTTCGGACACCTGGTGTTCGGCCTTTTGGAATTTCAATAATGTAAAATGAACCCTTTTGCCCTGTAAAGGGATCCAAGTTTCTGTCGGGTCTTTTTAATTATTTGAAGAATATGTTAATCAAATTTAAGATTGTTACTTATTACAATGCCCATTAATTTAGTCTGTGGTATTATCTCAATTTTAATATTATTTACTGATGTAAGTAAGAAAAATAGTTTTTGATGGAGATGATGTTTTGGGGCAAAGAGCATCAGTTTTGTTTTATTGGGATTAAGGAGTAGGTTTGAATTGTTTAGCCAAGTTTCAATTGAAGAGAAAGAAATCTAGGTACTTTCTTATAGTCTGGATATTGTGGGCGCTGTACATATTAAAGTCGAATCATCTGCAAATTGTACTATATTTGCTTGATGTATGACAATGTGAAGCCTATTTATAAAAATATTAAAAAGAAGAGGTCCTAGTATAGAGCCCTGAGGGACACTTATGGTTACTGGAAAAGAGGAAGAGAGGTCCTTCTGCCATTTGACTGCTTGTTGTCTTGCAGATAGATAACTATGGAACCATTTAAAGGAGGTGAGAGAGAGACCTATAGAAGAGAGTTCAGCAAGTAAATGTTGGTGTGATATAGTCTGAAAGCTTTGGATACATCTAGGAACACAGTTGACACTAGGTTACCATGTTTCCTATGCTGATTCATAGTATTGGTGAAGTGAAGGATTATGGTGGAGTGTTGTGGTGGGGTCTGAAACCATACTGTGCATCTGAAAGCAGATTATTTGAATTTAGGTGATGCAGAAGCTGCACATGACTACATTTTCCAAGTATTTTTGATAGGGGGAGAGGATTGCAATGGGCCTGTTGTTATTAAACTCTGTAGATATGCCACCTTTGTGTAAAGGTATAATAATAGATTTTTCCAAATGGAAGTAAAATATTTTTTGTATATAGATCTTTTTATCAATCTAGAGAATGGAAAAGCAATTGCATCTGCAGCCAGTGCAGTTAGGTACTGGGCTGAATTTTATTTTATTTATTTATTTTATTTTACATTTGTTTACTGGGAAAGTTCAACTGGACACAGGTCCATTTTCAGCAGAGACCCAGGGAGAAAAGCTCCACATTACATTGCATGAGAGTAAAAAGAGGTAGAACATACATACATATGGCATATATACACATCAGGACAACATGCTGGTGATTAACAAACATACATATAGCTTATCTACATACAACAGGACATCATGCTAGTGATTAACATTTCTTACAGTAGACAATTAGAGGTACATTTTTTTTTCTTTTGTAGTTATAAGTTTTGTAAGGTAAATGTATATGGATTTGGAAGCTTTCAAGGGGGAAACTGTTTATACATAGCTGTACCCTGACAAATTCTCTTGGTATGGACTAGCCTGGTGAGTGGCATGAGCATTGCCAGTTACTTAGATAGTGGGTTTTCAGGAGTTTTTTGAATTAACTAAAGGAGATGGTAGAAGTTATTTGGCTTGGTAGTGTGTTCCAGGTTTTGGTAATGGTGTTGGCAAAGAGGGACTTACTAGCTTCGTTTTTATGTTTGATGACAGTTATGAGGTTACAGTTACTAGATATTAAGGCTCTAGAGGGAATGTGGGGCTGAATTAGGTGCCGAAGTGCTGGAGTTATCTCAGGAAGGTAGTAGAGTTTGTGTGCTATAGAGAGTTGATTGAGTAGAAGTATATAAGGCAACTCAAGCCAGTTGAGTTGCTTAAGGGATAGGTAGTGGTGGGACCTATATGAGGCTTCAGTAGCAAACTTGGCAATCTTGTTGTAGCAAGATTCCATTTTATTTAGATCAGTTTGGTGGAGATTGGTCAAGATGGGAGAGGCACAGAGGAGGGTGGATAGAAGATGAGTCCTTGTGATGGTTACTTTGGTGTGTTTTGTCATAAACTGTTTGTTCCTGTAGAGGAGACCAAGTTTTTTATTAACTTTCTTAATGGTTTGTGCTATGTGGATGTCGAACCTCAGATTATTGTCTATTTCTATGCCTAGCAGTTTAGTGTATGTGGTTGGACTGATTTGAATGTTTTCTTTGGAGCTAATGGTGAAATTATTAATTAGGGGAGGAGCTCTGCCAGTACTGAAAATAATTAGTTTGGTTTTTTTGGGGATTAAGACGAAGTTTGATGTTAGTGAACCAAGTTACAGCTAGGGTGAAGTTATTTTGGGTAAGGGTTTGCAGTTCACTAAGGGTAGGGGCAGCACATATGAGGGTAGTGCCATCTGCATATTGTACTATTGAGGCAGTGGGAGAGGATGAAGAGATCTGATTTGTAAATAGAGAGAACAGCAATGGGCCAAGGATGGATCCTTGAGGGACTCCTATGGTTACTGGTAACAGGGGGGACAATTGGTCCTGCCATAGTACTGCTTGCTGACTGGCAGATAAGTAGCTGTTGAACCATGATATAGGGGAGTGACTTATATTTAGGTTGGATAGGGTATCAAGAAGCAGACTGTGATTTACCATGTCAAAGGCTTTTGACACGTCTAATAATATGGAAGAAACAACTAGACCCTTGTTTCTGTAGTGGTTAACAATGTTGGTGAATTATAGTAGTGCTGTTGTGGTGCTATGGGAAGGTCTAAAGCCATGCTGGGATATGGAGAGTAGGTTGTTATTCTGGAGGTACTGTATTAGTTGAGTATGAACAACTCTTTCTAATATTTTGGATAAAGGTGATAGGATTGCTATTGGGTGATAGTTGGTTAGCTCTAAGGAGTTGCCTCCTTTGTGCAGTGACATTATATATGATGTTTTCCATGAGGTGGGGACTTCGCATTCTGAGAGAGATCTGTTTATGAGAATAGAGACAGGATAGGCTATAGCTTCATCTGAGATCCGAAGGAAGTCTGCTGGCAGCTTATCAGCTGCTAGAGTGGTTAGTTTAAGTTTACCAAAGAGTTTAGATATTGATTTGGTGGCTACAGAGTGGAGGTGAAAATTGGGGATATTGTTTTGTATATTGGCATTGGTTGGAGTAGTTATTGGTGTGGGGCTGCTAGTACTATTTTGGTTATTGGCAAGGGTCTGGACTGTTTCGATAAAAAATTTGTTAAACTGAGTAGGAATGTTTTCATGGTTATTTGGAAGCACAGGGGTTGGAGTCGTGGACATTCCTGGATGCAGTATACCATTTACTGAGGCCCAGAATTTTTGTGGGTTGTGAGCATATTTGCTTGCATTCTTGTATAGCAGCTGGATTTGTCTAGTTTGAGTTGTTTGTTGGCTTTGTTATGGAGCTCTACATAGTTTTGCCTCAAAGTAGTTGTTTTGTTTTTCTGATATTGAATCCAGGCCTTGTCCCTTTCTTTCATTATAGTTTTAGTATCTTTTCTTAGCCATGGGGCATAGTTAGCTTTTATTCTAATGGTTCTAGGGGGTGCATGATGGTTTAAGATTTTTATGAAGGTTGTGTTAAAGTACTCAACGGCATCATCTAGAGGTAGATGTTTTAGGGGGGCCCAGTTACAGCTTTTTAGAGTATTGATAAGATCAGCAACTATAAAGGTTTTTTTGTTTCTAACTACTCTGAGGATAGGTTGGTTGATGGTTTGGGATCTGTTCCTAATTAGGTAGGTTGGATGATGGTCGTTTAGGGTATCTGGAAGACAACCAGATTGCTATGCAAGAGCGGGGTCAGATACCAGGATCCAGTCTAAGATGGACTGGCATTTGGAAGGTTTGTCAATTCGAGTAGGGGTGGTTATAGTTTGGGTAAACCTGTGGAGGTTTATGAAGGCAGAGGGGTTATGGCTAGAGCAGTGAAGCCAGTCAATATTGAAGTCTCCTAATAGTATGGTTTCATGTGGAAGGGAGTTGGAGGTCCAATTAAGCAGGCTTTCCATTACAGTGATGTTATTGGCTGGTGGTATATAGCCACCTGCAATAATTATATGTTTGTTGAAACTTATTTTTAATTTGGCAAGGATTAGTTCTACATCTTTGAATTCATGGGTATTGTAATCTAGTTGTTCTAAGGCAAGATGATTTTGGAATAATATTGCAACACCTCCACCCTTTTTCTCTGATGTGTCTCTTCAGAAAATGTTGTAACCCAGGGCAGTAATCTCATTATTGTGATGCTGTGGTTTGAGCCATGTTTCAGTTAACACAGTGATATCTGGTTTGTATAGAGCTAGTAGGGCATGAAGGTTATGAATTTTGTTAAGTATACTTCTTACATTAATGTTTAATAAGAGGAGAGCTGAGGTAGGTCTGTGGTGTAGGAGATTTAGCTGATTTAAGTTTGGGCTGATTGATGTTTTGGGTCCTGGATTGGGATGTATATCACCATTGCAAGTGAGTTTATGGAGTAGGTATAGATAGAGTTTGGTCAATTTGTGAATTATTTTAGTTTGTCTTTGAGAAGAGAGGGGGCTAGTTTTGATTTTCAGTTTAATGTGCGAGTAAGAGAAGGGTAGAGGGAGGTAAGATTGTTCATCTATTGTCAATACATACCCAGATATATTAACTACTAGGTCCGTTGAACCAGTTTCAGGAACTTGCGTTGGAATTCTAATTGTCATTCTGACGTTTTCCTCTTCCTCCCCTTGTACTGGGGACTCAATGCTTGTTTGTTCTCCATCCTGAACGGTAAGGGAAAATGGAGATTATTTATCTCATTCTCCGTATCTCTCATATGTTGTCCTTCTATATATGTGGTTTTCTTGCGAACAACTTATTCACTGGTGTTCCCAGAGATGGTAGAACCATTTACATCATGTACAGACGATCTCTTGTTAGAGCATGGTTCACTACTCGCCGTATCTAGCGAGGATGAAGTCAAAATACCGGAAATGGAGGGAAGCAAAGACGATGAATGCTCTGCAGAGTGATTCTCTGTGTTAGCGATGGTAACACCATTAACGGGACGGGTGGAGTCTCTGGGCCATGAAAGAACGTTCCCACATGAAAAATCCGAACAATCGCGTTCAAGTTTCTTCTTCTTTATCAGCAGCAATTTATTGTCCAAAGCCTTCATGGTAGTAGCCATGTCTGAATGAAAATCATTTAGTTGTATATCTGTTAAAGTAGATAACAACCGTTTCTCCAAAATCAAAACCTCTTGGTGAAGTGTCTTTTCTATTTGTTGATACTGCTTTATCAAGAGCTTCATATATCCCTGACTGGTCTCTAAGTTCAATTGCTGCCATTTTGATAGCAGCTCAGGGTATGTAGACCCAAAAGTGGGCATCTTCAATATGCGAAGCCCTCTCAGAACAATTTTAAATTTTATACAAGCGTCCATATGTCTCTTCTGCCATTGAGCATTTTTTATTTTTGTAAGAACATCCTCAAGTTTCCTCATCAACTGTAAAGTTTCCACTTGTATAGGTGAGTCTTTCTGTGTGGATGCTATCTTAGCTAACTCAGCATATGAAAGTTTCAATAAAGGATTCGCATCCATACACAATAACTGTATAAAATCAAGTAACCTTGTTGATTCTAATTCATTAGGTATAGAAATGGTTTCTTCTGTCATGTCCCTGGTATGTTCAAAAAACAAAATAGCAGGAAACCAAAAACACAGTCCAGGGTAAAGTATCACCTCACAAAATGTAAAGTCAAATCCAAGGCAATAAGAGGTAGATACACCACGACAATCGAAGCCAACCAAGTATATTCCACAGCAAAAATTGTTTATTGAAGATAGTGAGCGCTTTCACGTCTACCAGGACGCTTCATCAGACTTAACAATATCAAACATTTTCAAACTCATTTATATAACAAACATCCTCCTATAGAAAAGCAATACTAAATACACATCAATAAAACTCAACGCTATTGGTGTATGTAAAGGATAAAACACTCTGTCATAATTGTATATAAAACATACACAAATCCTACAAGCTAGCTCAAAAAATATACTCATAAAAATATATATATATGCACATAAAACCTATCTAAAAAAATTTAAAAAAACTAATGAGCATATTGAATACAAACATATTATGGTAAAATATCTCACTAAAATATTTATTTTAACGTCTTAATGGGTGGTAATGTCACATGGCGATATAGGGAAGTTTTTTAGTTTGGTGGTGTTGGCTGTGGAATCAGTTTGCCAAGTGGATGGGGTGTGGTTATGAAGCTGAGTGTGGTAGGAGGACAGGATGTAAAGTAGGAGTAGGTATAGATTATTAATGGGTAGAATGATGTTTTAGTAGTTGGGTTGGATAGGTATAACCCATGTTATCTAGTTTCAGAAAGAATATGTTACATGCAAGGGTGCTATCTATGAATGAGTGAGATTGGTGTTGTATTAAAGGTGCAGTATTAGGTGTATGTGGGAGTTTGTTGTTAAGAGGGGTAAGAGATTTGAAGTGATAGGTGGATGAGAGTGTAAGACTTGCTAATGGGAAGTCAAATAGCTGAGGATATTTAGCAGAAGCTGCTGCTACTGAGAGGGTAGTGCAAGCATTAATGTTTATAAGGGACAATATAGTCTGTATAAAATAGTTGTTAAACTGTGTAGGAATTGAATTAGTAGTATTGCTGGATGTAGGGGTGGGAGTGATAATTTGGCCTAGATGTAAAAGTTTGTTTATGGATGTCCAGAAGAGTTTTGGGTTGTTTTGATGTTTATTTTGGTGGATGTTATAATATATGTGTCATGTTTTAGTTGGTATTTTGTCCTGTTCCTTAGTTACCTGAAAAGATGAAATGTATTTTGTGTTCTAGTTTTGAGCAACTCTTTCCAGGTTTTTTCACTCTGTAGCAATAATTTCTTTCTGTCTTTTGTTAGCCTTGGTGCAGGATTGGATTTGACCCTTTTAGTAAGTACTGGGGCAAGGTTATTGAAAATGTTTAGGAATATCTCATTGAAGTGTGAGACAGTAGAGCCTAAGGGCATAGAATTTAACATTTTCCAGTTATATTTTCTTAAGGATTTGATAAAAGTGTATTTGTCAAAGTTTTTGAGTTACAATCTTAGTTATAAATTATATATGTATCTTACATACTGTAACGTCTGAGAGTGTAAGTATGTTGATGGTGACTTAGGGTCTCTGGAAGGCAACTGGCTGCCCTAATTTTGTTAGGTGTATTAGTACGAGTCCAGTCTAAGGTTAATTGCCTACCAGTACTTTTGTGGACTCTAGTAACTGATTTAATTAACTGTGTAAAGTCGTACAGGTTTTTGGAATCAGATGGAGTGTTGCTATTAATAATCTGCCATTTAGGTCTCCTAGTATTATTGTTTCATGTTGTGTATGGTGGGATATCTGGTATAGGATATTTTCCACAGTGGTAATGTTTTTACCTGGGGGGTATATATGACCGCTAAACAAAGCACTTTCCTATTATTGATTTTGAGATGTGATACAAGGAGTTCCACCTTATTAAATAGGAGTATCTCCTGTGCATATGCTGTTATATTTAGAGAATTCTGTAGATGATGGCTATGCCATCTGCTTGCTTATTCTTCCTGTTAAGCCTAATTATAGTGAAACCATGTGGGTTAATTACACTGTCATTTATGTCTTTTTTCAGCCATGTTTCTGTAGCTATGATTACATCTGGAGAGTATGTGGCAATATAAGCATGTATGTCCTGGATTTTATTGCATATGCTTCTAGGATTGATATTTAGGAAGAGGAGGCTGGAATTGGGGTGTGTGTGTGTGTGTGTGTGTGTGTGTGTGTGTGTGTGTGTGTGCGTGTGTGTGTGTGTGCGTGTGTGTGTGTGTGTGCGTGTGCGTGTGTGTGTGTATGTGTGTGTGAAAAAGAGCATCACTCCTTTAATACTGTGCTGTTAGTTTGGGGTTTTGCTGTTCTGTGGGGCCATGGTTTGAGTGAATGTCACCACTAATGTTTTGTGGAAATTTTGTGAAGGAAACCACAGACAAATGCATTTGTGCTTTAGTTTTATTGGATTTCATATAGTACTATACTTAGATTTAAGATACCTGTAAATGAAAAAAATCTAAGAAGGTTTTCTGGCACAGTATGGGTGCTCTGGTAATTAATAAACTTGGTAACTTTTGTTGTAGAGACTATGAGTTTGTAGGACTATTAATTACATTTATTTGTGAGATATGTTAGTTAGTAAAGAGTGCTAATATGCTGATGAAGCAAAATAATGGTTTGAGTCTGAGCCATTTGTTATAAGATGTAAATTAGATTTTGCTGAAGATATTAGTTTGCACTGTAAAATGTTCTTGGGCAAGAGTAATTCTAGTTACAGCAGTGCAACTTCTAAAAGGACAAGTTGGGTACAGCACTTTAAGTAAACGAGTCAGAAATTGTAATTGTAGGGTAACTCTGGCTTATGTTCTGATTGTTTTGATTCAGAAACAGGTTGGAGGAAGTGTAGGGGTGGAGTTGGGATATTTTAAATGTAGAGTAGGAGGGGGTGGGTAGAAACTGGGGTAGAGTAGGGGAATGGAGTGAGTCCAAGTGCAGAGAGGGTGAACAGAGCGGGGCCAAATCACTGAATCAGCAAATTAACAGTGTTGAGAAAAACAATTAATAAGCTTTGGCTGTGGCAAAAGGTATGAAGGGTTCCAGAGCTAGATAAATGCACAAGTTAAACCATGTAAAATAGAAGCTGAGAAGGGGGAAAGGAGAATTACAGGGAACAGTAGACAAGCCCAGGAAGAGTAAGCAGAGACTTACATGAGTGGTTAAGTATTTAGAGAGTTAGCTGCAAGATACTATTGTAAAGGAAAAAAGGAGGTGAGAGTAGTCTGAAAAAGAAACCAAAGCAAATAGTTTGTCCTGTTTCATTGGGGGTGGGGGGTGAGGGCAATGAATAAGCTATGTATTGACAGTTATTCTAAACTACACAAAAAATGCTAAACTGACTGCCCATTATTATGGGCTGTAGCATATACCAGTGGTATAGGTGTTGTTGGAGGTTCTATGGAACCACATCCTCTAGTACAGAGTGTGCACCACTACAGCTGTCTACTTCAGGTAAGTGTACATGGACACTTAACTGCCCCTATAGTCATATTCTACAAGCAGTAAGTCTTAGTCTGTGTTAACTTTACTGGATTACACATACATACCTGGGCTCTCTTGGTCCTTTCAAGGATTGACTCCAGTCTTTGCTGGACAGTGATAGTTCCTATGCAGCCTGTGCAGTGTATTAGCCGGGACTGGTTTGGACATAGCTGGCACAGGATGAGTAGAGATGGCTGAAAGGGTTAAGAGAGGTTTAATTAATGCAGATACTAGAAACTGTTATGGTAAATATAATGCTTGTTCCAAGGTCAGGCGGCCAGAATATCTTATGCAGATATTTATGCACCACTGACAACAGGTGAGTTCAGAGGTCTTTGTGTATGCTGGAGCTACAATAAGCAAACAGACTTTTACAGTCAGAACAAGACACAAAAGTGCACAACAACATAGCATGATATATTTAGCAGTCATGTCTGTTGCATTAAACTGGCATTAAACCCTAACGGTCCTTAGAAATAGGTACAACAACATTTGAGGTCTACAATTAATTCTTAGCTATAGGTTAATAAATCACAGCTGATGTGGTCAACAATTAGTGTAACACAAACTCAAGCCATTTCACATTGCAGCAATAAGGGTAAACATCCTATCGTCAAGTCACTTTTTGTATCTATATTACTAGGTTTCATGCCTGCTGCCTAAAATTGTGTAATTAACAGCACTATTAAACCAACACAAAGTGCCTGTGGCTAAATAGAGGGAGAAATTCTAGCAGCTCATTTAACCATGGGAAGAAGCAAGAACACGTTTTTGTCAAAACCATGCAACACTAGCTCTACTACTTTCTTGCTTTGGAGAGCTGCAGTTGAACAATATAAACACGAGTATTTTTTTTTACTTTAGAATACTGCCTTTTAGAGACAAAGGCAATAAAAAAACCTGTTAACATCATAATAAGGAAACCGTCTAGGAGTATAATTAGTTTTAGCAAGTAATACTGTTTGTATGCAGTTTGTGCTTACTTAAACACATTTCCATAAAGACACTTAATCTAGTAAGTTAGATTTTACAATCACCACAACATAACATTCAGTATCTACAACCTAGAGCACAACCCAGCAACTTTTACATGATATTACTATGTGCTAGCTGCTTGTGACTTACTGATTTGCTCAGAATAGAGGACAGGGTCTCCAGAAAAGGCATGCATTCAGTGTGAATTCAAAGATGGTGCCAACAGGAAACAACAGAGCTCAAAGGGAATACTACTACCCAGAACAACATGCCTGTTGTTTAGCTCCTTGAAATATGATACGTATTTCATCTACCACATAAAGCGCAGACTATATGAAGTAGTAACATGCAGTCTGGCTGAAATGTTCCTGTAATTACTGGTGAAGCATGGGTGTTATTTCCATGGCTAGTTTGGAAAGTTCATGATTTCTCTACAGAGATGAAGTTTGCCAGCTGACATCCATCACTATTTTAAGCAAACAAAATGATAGTCATTGCCATGTACTTTAAAACACATATTTTGTTGTTTCTCTGGGTGTGCCTGTAGAATATATTGCCTGTGGTTAGATAAACTTGCAATAATGACTTCCAAACAGTATGTTTGCCATTACTTTTGTTATGAATCACATTAATTTTGATATGAGCTAACGCAAACCACAGTAGTTAATACATATGAAGAAAATAATATAGATTGACTTACATTTATGGGACCATTGTATAAAATGAACATATAATACACAACATACAAAGAATCTGTAAATATATTATATAAACTTTATGCATATTCAACTCTGTTTTCTGTCATACTGAATAAGAGAACTACTTTTGCTGATTGATTAAATACCAGATTACTTTGACTGATTCAAAACAAGGGAAGCATTGGATTTTAGCAATATAATAGTAATAGAAATGTTACTCTCAGGAGTAACTGATCTGTCTGTTCTCCACATCACTATGTTCAAAAGTGTGGTCGTGGAACATATACCAGTTTATAAACTGTCAGTATGAAATGCAATATCCAGGCTTCCCACTCTTTCAGTGGACAATAAGAGCTTTGGCTAGGTTGATCTGAATGTATGATCTGTTCTTTATGTTCTTGCCTTTGCACATAACATTTTACAGCTATTTATTGTCTCTCACTTTTTTTGGTCTCCTTGGACCTCATTATATTAGCCTGTGCCCCAGTATCTCACATTGACACTGGGTTTAACAGACATCCTCTTAGTCCCCCATCCCATGGACTTACTCCAGTATTGCTGCCACTGATCATGGATCCTATGGGTGTCCTAGTGACTTGGAAGTCTTTGCTTCCATTGGGGAGGTGTTCTACCTACCCATTCCCTTTCCCTGCCTCCAGTGCTTATTGATTATATCTAGAAACAGCTTCTCTCTTTGGAATATGCCTCCCCTTAGGGAGCATTATCGACAAATACCCTCCCACCAAGGATGGGTACTCCTATACCTCCCTGCAGCTTCATGAGTCACCTGAGCCAATAGTTAAAGCTGGGTCAGCTGGGATGTAGTCAGAGCTTTATCCCTCAATTGCCACCAAAACGCCTCTTAGCATAACCTCTAAACATTATGACATGTTTTTTTATTTTTTCATATACTCCCACTTAGGGTGCCCTGCATTATCAGATCAGATTTTCTAGATGGCTGACTTCTGTCCATTATTATGTAAAGTCTCAGGAGACATGCATTGGATTGCAATCTTTTCAGATGCCTAATATATTATATATATATATATATATATATATATATATATATATATATATATATATATATATATATATATATATATTATTTACTATATGCTACATTTAATTTTTCCTAGAAATTTGTTTATATTGTTCAGAGAATAGTAGATTTTCAGTCTTGAAAATGTAGCCGTAAGTATTCATAATAAAAAAGTCCCCACCCTTATCTGGTTTCATTAGTCTGATGTCTTTATTTTTACAAATATTTCTAAGTAATCTAATTACTTGCTTGTAATTGATGGCCCTACTGTGATTCACAACAACTGTCTGACATCCAATTTACAAAGTTTCTCAAATAATAATTGTACTTAATCTCTTCAAACTATCACAATGATTGAAATTTGAATCCTTGTCAAAAAGTAAAACAGAAAAATGTAAGTTCCTATTGTAAAGTTTGAGATCTAAAAGTGCTGTCACTAAATTAGCCTTCCTTATAGGTACATAAGCAATTCCTTTATCAAACAAATCTACATGAGATCTAGACATTTCATACTCCCTATAATTATAAACAGTGGCGGCTGGTGACTTCAAATCAAAGGGGGGCTGCAGGAGCCAGCTGAATGGGTGGGGTCAATTGGAAGGGGTGTGGCCAACCAGAAAGGGGAGGAGCTATGCTCCAAACCACAACAACTAACTTTAATTAAATACACTCCCCTGGGTGGCATGGCAAACCATCATTATGAGAGTCCAATCAAGACAAAAATAAGTGTAGAAGAATAAAAATATTTCAATGCATTGGCTGCATGACAGCTTACTTAATATCTAGATGGAAACAAAAGGTTGTGAGGCATGAAAAAATAAATTACTTTTTAAATACATTACTGGAATGCCAGTCAAAATCAAGTACAAGCAAAACCAGAAGCACTCAACTCAAACCACTTCTCCTTGCACTGCAGTTCTAATTATAATTTATATTCAGCTTTATTAAAGTGCCAAGTAACATGCTGAAAGTAGAAATCTCTGTGATGCCCCCACTTGTAAAAATGTTTCTTATCCAAAAAGACCTGCTGCCTGACAACTATCTACTTGTTTCATGGGGAAACATGTAAGAAAAAATGAAAAGCAAACAAGAAACAAGCTCAAGATACATTGCTTAAAGGATTACTGTACAGGTTATGGACCACACATGATTGGCATTCTGTTTAGTTTACGGGTAAAGTCTGTAGAGATGACTGGAAGTCTCCAACAAGTGTAATGAGCTTTTTAAAATAATGGAATCCTGTCCTTTAATACCCAAGGCTTATACATTATCTAGTCAAGTATTCTCTGCATGGCAACAACAGAAAGGCTTTCAATGTTGGCAATTCTTTAACAGTATGCTTATTAAAGCTTACTTGCATCTTATGATCTCAGACAAGCTTACATTATGGTCATTAAAGCATTGCTACTTAAACACAGAGCAACAGGCACTTTGAGTAATAAGCATAAATCAACAGTACAAAAATATGACAGAAACCAGACCTTTCTGCAAAATCAAGGACAGATGAAAAGCCACTGTAGTACTTGTGTCTACCTTGGATGGGGGAGACACACTGCACATTTACACTGCATAACTACTCCTTGCCTTGCTTGGACACATCCAGAGTCAGTACATGGTGGAGTGGGGTGCAACAAGTATGTCACAATTTGAAATGTCTCTGGCTGACTGTGATGGCCCTGACACATGTGTCATACCTCTCAACCTCAGAGCAAGAAATCTGGACAAAGCCATACACAGAAGTGGGACAAATGCCCACAAATAAGGACAATTTTTAAATATTGCTCTAATAAACTTAGAAAGATAATAGAATAGGTCTTGCATTAGTATGACTTTTCTGAAGGGTATAAAATCTGAAACTCAAATATCTGCCATTATTTTCTAACTTCCGTCTTTAGTGATTTGTCACTAATTTGCCAAAAAACACAATTTTATGAAAAATGGACCAAATGTGATGCAAAAATATAAAATAGCCACACAATACAGCTGGGAACCTGTCAAAGAAGGGACACTTTAATATTAGTACTGCTAACTTGAGCAGCTGACAAAATAAAAGAATCTACATGCATTTCAAGTAATCTATAACTTTGATTATTACAGTTATTTCTTAATTGTAAACCCTCCATGTTTTCTTCCAAAATTGCTATTTTGCAGAGGGATTATTAGGGGGAAGAGCAACATTTTAAGCCAAAATCGGAGACAGTTGAGAGGTTTGCTATGCCTAATTCTATAAAGCAATTTATTTGCATGTACCTCTCAACCTGTTAATGCAGTAAATCTGAACAAGGCCAAATATACTGGGGAACATATAAACAGTACTAAAAATTGCTCTTGTATAAATTGAGACAGTTGATAGAATAACAGTTCTTACTTTAGCATGCATTTTTCTGAAGGTTATGAAGTCTGAAACTCAGTGTATCATTATTTAGTGACTTAATTTCTAAATGATTTGCCAGAAAACTACAAATTTTATGAAGAACAAACCAAAAATAAGAAGCAAAAATCTATTCATTCTTTGAAAATCTGGACAGTTGGGAGGTATAGTTCAGCTGGGCCTGTCTGAGTTTGCTGCCCTTCCCCTGACAAAATCACGGTTGAAGAGCCTCTGCAGCCATTCCTATGAACCATTACTTGGCTATTTCACTCCATTTACCATAAACACTAATGTGCATACTGCTTTACTTGTATGATGAGTTGGACTTCATTTGAAAGTTTTATTTTGTATTTTACAGCACAAACACTAAGTCATCTACTAAACAAAGCAATGCAGTCTCACAATGAAAACTTAGCATTAAAACTTCTCTGCTCTTGAAACTCACATTCATTGAAACAGCATTGAAACCCACATTCAAAGAAAATACATTTTGCCAGTGGCAGATAAAGATTAATTTTGGGCTGTTTTCAAATCATAGGCCCCTTGCATATGAAACATACATGTGCTCTTTGATACACCTTCCTCATTGTACTAAATTATATTCCTTGTACAATATATTACAGTTGTTAGAGGGCGTTTTAAATTTGTTTTGAACATTTTTCCAGTAAACAATGAAACAAAATGCATGCACCCATAATGACAAAACTGCCCAGTTCAGAACATTTATCATAAAAGTCTACTCAGACTTCCGCAGTCCACCATTACCAGTAAATATGCACAATTCTACAGTCCACCATTATCAGTAAATATGCACAATTCTACAGTCCATTATCAGTAAATATGCACAATTCTACAGTCCATTATCAGTAAATATGCACTATCTCTGAAGAAGTAAAAGTCATCTAAATAATTCCACATTAAAGAAATCTGTAACTAATGAAGAGGTTGCTGCTAGCAAACACCTTTATATTTCATGGTTTCATCGAAAAATAAAGTGCCTGTTGGCCCTCAGGAATAAATTGCCTATATTACATTAAAAATGATAAGCTAGTAATATTGCAAGAGGAAATGGATGGCAAACTGATAACGAACTCATAGTTAGTATCTTCACCAAGGAGAACATTCTCAGTACAGCAGCATCCACCCCTTGTGGGAGTAGAACCCACAGCCTTCTGCATCAAAGACAAGTACACAACTTGTTGTGCTATTAACAAGGCAAACCAACTTCACTTAAGCAGCACTAAACTTCTGTTCGCCTGCAGCTCTCAGCTCCTTGTAAAATCTACTCAATACTCAACTTTGCAGCACAGGAAAACTGGAAAAAGCCAAAATGTATTGCGGGGTCAAAAGCCCAAAACCAGGGACACAAACATTGCTTGTATAATCTTGGAAAGTTGCTAGAACCATACATTTTACTGCCAAGCTCCCTGTGCAAAACAGAGCAACATACCACTACGCCAAATCAGCTGCTTTGTAAAAGAGGAAGACTGAAACTTAAATGGCTATCATTTAGTGAATTCAGTTCTCACCATAGCTGTCAACCTCTTAGTACAAAACACCTGGACAAACCCAGTAATGAGGGAATACAGCCCTCAAACATTCAGTGAATTCAGTTCTTGCCATAGCTGTCAACCTTAGCACAAAAGACCTGGACGAAGCCAATAATGAGGGAATGCAGTCCCAAAAATAGGGACAAATTTCAAATATTCCTCTTATAAACTTAGAAAATTGCTAGAATAAAAGGTTGTGTTACTATGTATTTTCTGAAGAACATGAAGTCTGAAATTCAAATGCCTGTCAATTTTACTGCTGACAGAATAAAAACAATTTTCAGCAGAGACCCAGGGAGAAATACTGCAGACACGTCTTTGTAAAATGACAGGGCACCAGAGCAAATCCACACAAACACAGGGAGGAGATGCAGACTCCACACAGAAGGCACCCCAGCCAAGAATCAAACTAGAAAACCTATAGCTGTGAGGCAACAATACTACCACTGCACCATCAAATATGCAAAGACTTAAACATTCAGAAACTTGAAGTCTGAAATTCAAATGCCTGTCAATTTTATTTAACATTTGTTAATCAGGACAGTCTGACTTGGAACAAAAAAAAAATTCAGCAGAGGCCCAGGAAGAAATAATGCAGACATGTCTTTGTAACATGGGAGGACACAAAAGCAAACCCACACAAACACAGGGAGAAGATAAAGACCCCACAAAGAAGGCACCCCAGCCAAGAAGCAAACTTGAGAACCTGCAGCTGTGAGGCAACAATGCTACAACTGCCCCATCAAATATCAAGCATTACAACATTTACAAACCACAGATATTATGAGGAACAGATCAGATCAAACATGAGGCAAAAATCTGCAGTTTTATTTCACAAATGGTGGTGTGTAGGGAATTAAGGTCTTTAAAACCTGCATACAAGGTACAGGATTCAAGCCTGAGGTATTCCCTACCACACACACAAACACCTGTAGTAGCAAACCACAAAAACTAAATATACTGCATTGGTTGCCAAACAGTTGTCATGAGAGTCCAATCAAGACAAAATGAAGTGTAGAAGAATAAAAATATTTCAATGCATTGGCTGCATGACAGCTTAATATCTAGATGGAAACAAAAAAGGTTGTGAGGCATGAAGAAATAAATTACTTTTTTTTAAATACATTAATGGAATGCCAGTCAAAATCAAGTATAAGAAAAACAAGCAGCACTCAACTCAAACCACTTCTTGCACTGCAGTTCTAATTATAATTTATATTCAGCTTTATTAAAGTAATATGCTGAAAGTAGAAATCTCTGATGCCCCCACTTGTAAAAATGTTCCTTATCCAAAAAGACCTGCTGCCTAACAACTACTTGTTTCATGGGAAAACATGATCAAAGTAAAAAATGAAAAGCAAACAAGAAATAAGCTCAAGATACATTGCTTAAAAGGATTACTGTACAGGTTATAGACCACACGATTGGCATTCGGTTTATGGTTAAAGCCTGCAGAGATGACTGTAAGTCTCCAAGTGTAATGAGACTCTTAAAATAATGTAATTCTGTCCTTTATTACAAATACTGGCATATGCATTTCAATACCCAAGGCTTATACATTATCTAGTTAAGTATTCTCTACATGGCAACAGAAAGGCTTTCAATGTTGGCAATTCTTTAACAGTATGCTTATTAAAGCTTACTTGCATCTTGCAATCTCAGCCAAGCTTACCTGATGGTCATTAAAGTATTGCTACTTAAACACAGAACAACATGCACTTTGAGTAATAAGCATAAATCAACAGTACAAAAATATGACAGAAACCAGACCATTCTGCAAAAATCAAGGACAGATGAAAAGCCACTCTAGTACTTGTGTCTACCTTGGATGGGTGGGATTCTCTGCACATTTACACTGCATAACTACTCCTTGCCTTGCTTGACACATCCAGAGTCACTACATGGGGAGTGGGGTGTAACAAGTATGTCACAGTTTGAAATGTCTCTGGCTGACTTGTGATGGCCCTGACACATTTGTCATACCTCTCAACCTCAGAGCAAGAAATCTGGACAAAGCCATACAAAGAAATGGGACAAAGGCCCAAAAATAAGGACAATTTTTAAAATATCGCTCTTATAACCTTAGAAAGCTAATAGAGGTCTTGCATTAGTATGAATTTTCTGAATGGTATGAAATCTGAAACTCAAATGTCTGTCATTATTTTCTAACTTCAGTCTTTAATTATTTGTCACTAATTTCCCAAAAACACAATTTTATGAAAAATGGACCAAAAATGTGATGTAAAAATATAAAATAGCAACACAATACAGCTGGGAACCTGTCAAAGAATGGACACTTTAATATTAGTACTGCTAACTTGAGCAGCTGACAAAATAAAATAATCTACATGCATTTCTGAAATAAAAGTAATCTGATTATTACAGTTATTTCTTAATTATAAACCCTCCATGTTTTCTTCCAAAATTGCTATTTTGCGGAGGGATCATAAGGGGAAGAGCAACATTTTGAGTCAAAATCAGGGACAGTTCAGAGGTTTGGCTATGCCTAATTCTATAAAGCAATTTATTTGCATGTACCTCTCAACCTGTTAATGCAATAAATCTGGACAAGGCCAGATATATTGGGGGAACATATAAACAGTACTAAAAATTGCTCTTGTATAAACTGGGACATAAATCTGGACAAGGCCAAATATATTGGGGGGGACATATAAACAGTACTAAAAAAATGCACTTCTATAAACTGGGACAGTTGATAGAACAGGTCTTACTTTAGCATGCATTTTTCTGAAGGTTATGAAGTCTGAAACTAGGTGTGTCATTATTTAGTGACTTAATTCCTAAATGATTTGCCAGAAAACCACAAATTTTTATGAGGAATAAATCAAAAATAAGAAGCAACACATCTATTCATTCTTTGAAAATCTGGACAGTTGGGAGGTATGGTTCAGCTGGGGCTGTCTAAGTTTGCTGCCCTTCCCCCTCACAAAACCCTGGTCGAATGGAGCCTCCCTGCAGCCATTCCAATGATCCATTAATTTGCTATTTCACTCCATTTACCATAAACACTAATGTGCATACTGATTTACTTCTATGATGATTTGAACTTCATTTGAAAGTTTTATTTTTGCATTTTACAGCACAAACACTAAGACATAACAAACTTGGCATTAAACCTTCTCTGCCCTTGAAACTCACATTCACTGAAACAACATTAAAATCCACATTCAAAGAAAATACATTTTACTCGTGGCAGATAAAAATTAATTCTGGGCTGTTTTCAAATCATAGGCCCCTTGCATATGAAAACATACATGTGCTCTTTGATACACCTTCCTATTGCTTTGAACATTTTTCCAGTAAACAATGAAACAAAACTGTCCAATTAAGAACATTTCCATCATAAAAGTCTACTCAAACTTCTACAGTCCACTATTATCAGTAAATATGCACAATTCTACAGTCCACCATTATCAGTAAATATGCACAATCTCTGAAGTAGTAAAAAAGTCATCTAAATAATTCCACGTTAAATAAATCTGTAATGAAGAGGTTGGTGCTAGCTATCACCTTTACATTTCATGGTTTCATCGAACAATAAAGTGTCTGATGCCCCTGTGGAATAAATTGCCTAAATTACATTAAAAATAAGCTAGTAATATTGCAATAGGAAATGGATGGCAAACTGATAACAGGCTCATAATTAGTATCTTAACTTTCAGCATTCACCCCTTATGGGAGTAGAACCAACAACCTTCTGCATCAAAAGCAAGCACACAGCCTGTTGTGCTATTAGCACTAAACTTCTCTTCCCTGCAGCTCTCAGCTCCTTGTAAAATCTGCTCAATACTCAACTGCATCTCAACTTCGCAGCACAAGAAGTCTGGAAAAAGCAAAATTTATTGGGGTGGGTCAAAAGGGCAAAACCAGGGACACATTAAACATTGCTTGTATAATCTTGAAAGCTGCTAGAATAAAATGCTGTGTTACCACGGTACCACCATACATTTTACTGCCAAAGTCCCTGTGCAAAAAAAGAGTCAGAACATACCACTATGCCAAATCACCTGCTTTGTGAAAGAAAAATGCTGTGTTACCATTGTAATTTTACAGACAAGGTCCCTGTGCAAAACAGTCAAGAGCAACATACCACTACGCCAAATCAGCTGTTTTGTGAACGAGAGGAAGACTGAAACTTAAATGGCTATCATTTAATTAATTCAGTTCTCACCATAGCTGTCAACCCCTTAGCACAAAACACCTGGACAAACCCAGTAATGAGGGAATACAGCCCTCAAACATATTCAGTGAATTCAGTTCTTGCCATAGCTGTCAACCTTAGCACAAAAAACCTGCACAAAGCTACTAACAGGGTATTACAGTCCCAAAAATAAGGAAAAATTTCAAATAGTCATCTTATAAACATAAAAAATTGCTCTAATAAAAGGTTGTGTTACTATATATTTATTGCTAGAATAAAAAGTTGTTTTACTATGTATTTTCTGAAGACTATGAAGTCTGAAATTCAAATGCCTGTCAATTTTACTTCTGATGGAACAAAAACAATTTTCAGCAGAGGCCCAGGGAGAAATACTGTAGACACGTCTTTGTAAAATGGCAGGATACCAGAGCAAATACACACAAACACAGAGATAAGATGGAGACTCCACAAAGAAGGCACCACAGCCAAGAATCAAACCACAAATCCTGTAGCTATGAGGCAACAATGCTGCCACTGCACCATCAAATATGTAAGAAATTAAACATTTAGAAACCTGAAGTCTGAAATTCAAATGCCTGTCAATTTTATTTAACATTTGTTAATCAGGACAGTCTGACTTGGAACAAAAAAACAATTTTCAGCAGAGGCCCAGGAAGAAATAATGCTGACATGTCTTCGTAACATGGGAGGACACAAAAGCAAACCCACACAAACACAGGGAGAAGATACAGACCCCACAAAGAAGGAACCCCAGCCAAGAATCAAACCTGAGAACCTGCAGCTGTGAGGCAACAATGCTACTACTACACCATCAAATATCAAGCATTGGAACATTTACAAACCACAGATATTATGAGGAACAGATCAGATCAAATATGAGGCAAACATCTGCAATTTTTTTACAAATGGTGGTGGGTAGGGAACTCAAGTCTTTAACACCTGCATACAGGGTACAGGGTTCAAGCCTGAGGTATTCCCTACCACACCACCATGATCACCTGGGGCATTTTCACACACACACCCCCCCCATTCAAATAGGCTTCCCTACCATTCTAAACAATAAGCACACACCAGTCTATTCAAATAGGCTTCCCTACCATTCTAAACAAGAAACACACACCAGATAGGCTTCCCTACACCAGTCCATTCAAATAGGCATTCATTCATACACTTCCCACACACACACACACACACACACACACACACACACACACACCCATTCAAATAGGCTTCCCTACCATTCTAAACAATAAGCACACACCAGTCCATTCAAATAGGCTTCCCTACCATTCTAAACAATAAACGCATACCAGATAGGCTTCCCTACACCAGTCCATTCAAATAGGCATTCATTCACACACTTCCCTACCATTCTAAACAATAATTAACACACTTACCTGTCCTTGCTGCCTATTCTCCATAACGTTAATCCATAGTCCCGCGAGATTCCCGCGATCCAAACCCTAATCCACAGTCCCGACGCTGACTGCTGCTGTTGCAGTCCGGCCCCGACGCGTTTTCCCAGCGAGTCTGTGCACTTTAAAAGTGCACAGATGTCTCCTATGTTTCCCTACCTGGACTGCCGGACTGCCTGGAGCATGCACAGTAGACTCGCAGTAGTCTGGACTACTGCGCATGCGCGAAGTCCGCGAATTTTTAAAAATTTTTTTTTTTCTTTTTTTTTTGTTGAGGGGGCTGCAGTCTGGCAGTCCGATAGCACGGGCCGCCCCTGATTATAAATAATGAAATTGCCTTGTGAATTGGTGACAATATTAACTAACTTTACTACCCATAACTTGTGATTCTCCCCTTCCTCCCTCCCTCTCTCTTTGTTGTCAAGGTGGTGACACATTCTGTTTCCTCATATACCTCTGCAACCGCAATGCAGTCCAGGTCTCCTTCCTTTTCAACCTCTCCTCTTGAGTAGTGGAAATTGTAACAGGTCTAATATGTCATTGTTGCTATCACTAGTGGTCCCATCTATCCCTGTTTCATTGGTATACAAAGCTTCCCTGGCTCATGGACCTGGGCTTAGATGTGCTCTGCAATTCTCATAATCTGTTTTGTCACTCTATAACTTTTTTCTTTTTTCATTTCTGCCTCATGAATAACCTTATCTACATGTTTAAACACATGAAAATAATCCTGCTTATAATGTTTAAATGCTAAGTCAATTTTAATATTACTGTCCAAGACTTTTTATCTCACTTTCTAATGAATCCATTGTCCTTTGGTTGTGTTTCATTAACACCTCCATCAATTCACAACCATGTCTATGGAACAAATGGAATAAGTCCAGATGTAGGTCAGAGCCCTCACTGAGTCCTTTAGGATATTTCCAGGACTTCAAACCCTTGGATACCATTTTATTTTAATACATTTATGAACATTTGAATTCTGAAGTTTTAATTTCCAAAATTTGGTTAATTTATTTTAAAGTATTTGAAGCTGTTTGTGTACATATTTTCCCTAAATATTAGAAACTGAGATGAAATTCTTGGACAGTTCTTGCTATGTTCCAGTACAACAAAAGTGCTGCTCAAGTTTTTTTTTTTTTATCTATATGAGTTGGTGTATTAATAAGTGCATGATAGCTCATTGAAACTGTGCAGTTTATCCCTTTGTTATGTATGTCCTTATTCCGGGAAATATAAATGTCTCCCACTAAAACTGTTTTTGTTGGATCATTTTCATACCTGGTATTAATCAGTAGATTTTCTGCTTTTCTTGGATGGGACCTCCTAGACAAATGGAATGGATAATGGCTTTCCTACACTGTACCTTTAGTGGTTGGTGTTTACATACAATAGCCATCAGCTGAATGGAGAACTAAACACTGAGGTTACCAAACAAATCCAAATTAGGTCAAACCCAGTGTTGATTTTACTCATTTGATTAATGTTATTATAATGCTAATTATGCAGGAGCTCATAAAAGACCTAGCAGTAATAAATGATAATTGGCACTTCTTTATATATTCTGTACATTGTACATGAAGTGTCAAGTTGTACCATATTTCTTAAAACTTCAGTGTTGTGTCCTTCCTTCAGGGCCATGTGCCATAAATGTTTAACTGGAATAACTTGCAGCAAAAAACATATAAACTGCATTCAGTGTGTCATAAACTTAGACAAGAAAGATAACATTCAAACTAAGCACAAGAAGAACTCAGAGAGTTACATGCAAAACTCAACAGATGAGTGACTGTACCATTACATCTAGTCATTTAGATAAAAAGAAATGCTTTGCATATTATGACTAAGCCTCATAAACATACTGATTAAGGAAGGCTGTCTCTTTATAGTCAGAGCAAATAAGGTTTTTATGCAACTAATGAGCATTGTGATATATGGTCTTCAAGCAGTTCATTGCAGAGTGAAGTTCAGACAATTTCATTCTCTACAGACAAAAAATAATAAACAGCATTGTATAATACAATACAGGTGAGTGTTCCTTGGTAAATTTATGTAATGTTTATATTTATCTGCTAATTGCAGGACAATCAAATTCTTAAAAAATGCTGGTATATCTCTTGATTCAATTAGTACATACAAATTGTAATGAAAAACAATACCTACATCTGCTGCATTATGGGATGTCCTGCTATTGTCTAATATGCAAGATGTAAACTGATAAGATGATCATTAAAAAGTAAGATGTCAGTGTAGTTATGTGTTTTAGTATTAACACACATCTTTTTTACTATAGGCAATTAAAGGTTACATTTTTCAACATACGATAAGCAACATTGAGACACAACCACCATTTAATTCATGTATTTGAAGCAAACCTAGTCAAACCATTACCTGAATTATTTATATGTTGCAGAACTAGGAAACTGAGAAACTGACAGATAAATAGCTGGACTTACACTTGGAATGCCATTGACTCGGGTTCATAGGCTCATAGGATCAAAGGAAGTTATTAGGCTAATAGCCCCAGGGCCCTTACAAGCCTAGCCAAGTTCAACCAGTGTTCCCAAGGGTGTCTGGTTCAAGCAGACAATAAAATCAGCATCTATTACCCCTGTCCAAGAGGGACACAGGTGGAACCCCTGGGGTGAATTTCCGGTTACCCATCCAATCATCCAAATTTTGCTTAAGTAGGGCCAATGAGGGGCTTTGTTTAACATGAATAGGAAGTGTGTTTCAAAGGTGTGGCATCCTCTGTGAGACAAATCTGTCTCTACAGCAAGTTCTGTTTATGTGACATACCAGGTTAAGGTCAGTGGTGTAGTTAGAGTGTGTGCCACCCAAGGCTGCCTTTGAGTTTGCTGCCCCTACACCCTCACAAAATCATGGTCAAATGGGCCCCCCCATCCACAGCCCCCCAGCCATTCCAGTGCCCCATTACTTGGCTATTTCTCCCCATTTACCAAAAATAGTAATGTGCATAGTGTTTTATACTTTACCTTTACAGTGATTACTTGGATTTAATTTAAAACTTTTATTTTAAATTTTATATCACAAACACTGATAGACATCTGCTAAACAAAGCAATACTGGCTCACAATGAAAACAGACTTAGGATTAAAACTTTTCTGCCCTTCGATACTCACATTTGTTATAACAGCATCAAAACCCACAATCAAAGAAAATGCATCTGGCCACTGGAGGTTAAAGTTTACCTTTGGGCTGTTTTCAAATCATAGGCCACTTGCACACAAATTTAGGGGCATGCAAACATACACATGTTCTTTGATTCACCTTCCTGATTGTATTAAATTATATTCCTTGTATGATACAGCACACTTGTTAGACCATGTTTTAAATGTATTGTTGTGAACATTTTTCCAGTGAACATTTTTCCAGTAAGCCGTGAAACAAAATGTATGAACCAATAATGACAAAACTGCCTAATTCAGAACATTCCCATCATAATGGTCTACTCAAATTTCTGTCATTACAATCCACCAATATCAATAAATATGCACAATCTATGCATAAGTAAAAGTCATCTTAATAATTCCATATCCAGTAACTAACGAAGAGATTGCTGCTAGCAAACAACTTTACATTGCATTGTTTCATATACGAATAAAGTGCCTATTGCACTTGAAGAATAAATTGCCTATGTTACATTAAAAAATGATAACCTGGTAATATTTTAATAGGGAATGGATGGCAAACTGAAACAAGTTCATAATTACTAGGTATCTCCTCCAAAGGAGAACATACTTAGGACTGCAGCATCCACCATCCACCCCTTTTAAAGTACAACACAGTACAGTATCAGGAATCCATCTACATACTGTGGGAGTAGACCCCATAGCCTTCTGCATCAGAAGCAAGTATACTACCTGTTGTGCTACTAACAATGTTTTTAAAAGTTTTAATACAGTAGTGATATAATTTGCTAAACAACTGTTGCACGTTGCAAACAGACTTGGCGTAAGCAGCACTAAACTTTTCTCCTGAAGCTCTCAGCTCCTTGTAAAATGCACTTGACACTCAACTACATATCTCAACTTTGCAGCACAAGAAATCTGGAAAAAGCCAACATTTATTGGGGGGGGGGGGCAAAGGCCCAAAACCAGGGATGCTTTTTAAACATTGCTTGTATAACCTTAGGAAGTTGCTAGAATAAAATGTTTAGTGTTACCATGCATTTCCTGAAAGACAGGAAGACTGAAACTTAAATGACTGTCATTATTTAGTGAATTTATTCCTCACTGATTTACCAGAAAACCACAAATTTTAAGAGGAACAGACCAAAAGTATAAGACAAAAATCATCTATGCACACATGCGATTTGCAGAAGCAGCCTGATGAATGCTTACACCTCAAATCTTGTGTGAATAGTTGAACACTTACTTGCAGAGGCAGCACAGCAATATTTTCCATGATGGTTAAATTTCGTGTGCAGGTGAAGGAAGGACGTCTGTATGATACAGAACACCTTAAAAATACAGTAGTATTTTAGTCCCTTGGCAAAAGTGCTGCCCGGGACAGACCACCCCTTTCCCTCCTCCCTAACTACACCACTGGTTAAGATCCTTTGAGCGAGTGACCCATGTGGCATTTGACTTGTGAATGTGCAGCATTTCCATTAAAGGTGGGTCAGAGATTGCTCAATATGCAAGGCACAGATCGTCTCTGAGTAGTCTGTATGACACAGAGTAAAGTGACAATGATTTCAGTATGTTCACATAAGACAGATCTTGAAGATTCTGAATTTTCTTTGTAAGGAACCTCTGTGGTCTCTCCAATTGCTGCACGTGTTTGGAAAGGAACATACCAAAGGGAGCTTTGTACTCTATTATTGGCCTGTTGATGGGAAGAGTACAGGGGGGTTATAACTTCCTTTTTTCTGGAGGCAATGCCCTTACTTATGAGATGAGCAATATAAAATGCCCTTCTTAGCACTCTGGAGACATGGTGATTGAAGTTAAGTTTGCTGTTGAGCTGTGTACCTTGCCCAGATCTCTCACCACTGACTGTATGCTTAGGGTATTGTTTTTTTTTTTTTTTGTGGTAGTTTGCAGGAACATCATCCTAGCTGAAGTGGATGACAAGGCATTTTTTGCATTAAGTTTAAGACCATGACTTTGGAACCAGTCATTAGTCTGGTAAGACCTTCTTGAAGGATGTTAACATCACTAGGGGTTTCAATGATTGCTCCCAGTTTGCATTCATCAGCAAACTTTGTCAGCCACAGTCCTTTAGTTTTAGCCTGTACTTCAGAGAAGTAGATTCCAAACAGTAAGAGTCCCAGAACTGATTTCTGTGGAACACCACTAGTAACAGGTATGCTGGAGGAGGTGCATCCTCTATTTTAATTGTATGAGTTCTGTCAGTGAGTCAGTTTGCATCCACCTGACAATACTTTGGTTGATACCCAGTTTTTAATTTCTCCGGGTCTTTTGGATTTATAATACCATGACAGGAATGGACCCCATTCCTAAGTCAAAGTATGATTAAAGTTCATGAAATTAGTATTGTTTCAATCTTTGATGTCAGCCAAAAGTGCTCTTTTCAGCACCCACAATGTGCCCAGTAATGACACCTTCTGCAATTCATATGGAGTTACATGTATTGGTAACATATCTATTTTATAAGACCAATTGCTCCTACTACTATTAGAACTGTCTGGGTATCTTTCTTACATATTGCTCTTGTTTCTGCCTGCGGGTTCTGATATTTTATGACCTCATGTCTCTCTGTACGTAAGACACTGTAGTCACTGGGTGTGGCAATTTCAATAATCAATGCTATTTTTGTCTTTTTTTCATGGACTACCATATCCGGTTTTCTAGCATCTATCTTCTGAACTGTTGGTAATGGGTGATCCCATATGATATAAACTTCATCATTTTTATGATGCTTTGTGGCTCATGTTTACAGTGTTTTTCAGCCACTTCAGTACCATAATGTTTGCACAATCCCCAGTACAGCAGTCTTGCCACATTATTATGCCTTTCAGTATAAAGTCCTTCTGTCATTAATATGTCACAGCCATCAACGAGGTATGTGACTGTTTCCAATTCAGTTTTACAAAACCTACATTTGTCTGTTTCTCCCACATGTACAATGGACTTTGTAAACCAGTGTTTACGTATCCCACTATCTTGAGCCACCAATATTAACCTTTCATGTCCTGGTTTGAATTTGCCACTCCTTAACCATTCCTGGATTCATTCCTGATCAACACGAGGTTCTTCCAGATGTTGTCTATACTTGCAGCTATATTTATGCATTTTGCACATTTCTTGCCTTCTTATCTGGTCTTTCACCTTATATTCTTTCTTTTGTTTTTTGACACATTCCGTTGCTGCCTGATTTTTATCTACTTCTGGTTTGATTTCCATTCCTGCTTGATGCCAATTTCCTTCTGCTACATTAAGCAGTGAAGTCATCTTAGATTTATTCTGCTCATGTTTTAAAACTTTCACTATGTTTGGGTCTTGTGAGGTCAGCAGATATGTATTGACTCCCACGATTGCAGACCTATACATGTAATCAATTTCACGGAGGCCCATCCCTCCTTCAGAATGGGAATGGATAATCTTGGTATATGCTGAATTTTATAAATCATTTAGTGAGCTTGAATCATCCTTCTTGTTTTCCTGTCTAATCTATCCAACACCTTTTGGGGCCAGTCAGTCACTCCAAAACTGTATGTTAGGACAGGAAGATCAAAATGGTTTATAGTTTGGATTTTATTCATAGATGTCAACATTGTATTCAGGATTAATTTAAGTCTTCTAAAGTATTCCTTACTAAGTTTTATTTGCATTTGTTCATGTTTTATTGTTGACCCTTCATCAATTCCCAAATATTTATACACTCCCTCTTGCTCAAGTTCTTTTATATCACATTCTTGTTGCAAACTGAAGTTTTGTTGGTGCTGCAGATTTCCTGCTTTAAAGGTTGTTTTGCACATTTATCAAGACCAAATGGCATTCTTAAATCATCTGAAAAAGTGTTGACAATCTGCAGTTCTGCTTTCATTCCTCATCTGATGAGTTGTACAGTTTTAAATCATTGACAAAGAGAAGATGAGAAATCTTTACATTTTGTTGTTTTCAAGGAGACAAATTATAGCTATGGCGTAAGCTGTTTAGTAAACTGCTTAATGGGTTAAGGGCAAGGCAGAATAGCAATGGTGACAGAGAGTCACCCTGGAATAGCCCCCTTTGAATTTTTATCCCTGGGATAATAATTGGTCCTTTATCATGGCTTAATTGCAAAGTGGTTTGCCACTGTTTCATGATCACTGTAATGTAGTCGATCAGTGTAGGGTGTATCTTATACATTCTTAAGCACTTTTATCCATAAATGTGGGATACTATCAAATCCTTTTTTGTAGTCAATCCATGCCATACTTAGATTCTTCCCTTTTTTACAGTTCTCCACTATGACTTTCTTTAACAACAAACAATCCTTTGTTCCATATGACTTTCTTTTATCGCCCTTTTGTTCTACTGCCATAATTGAGTTATCTTCTAAATGACTATAAACTCTATCAGCATCAATTCCCATGTATAGTTTATATGTCATCAGAAGGCAAGTTATTGGTCTATAAATTTTAGGGTAACTTGCAGGTTCACTCATAAGTAGGGGCATTGTTTTCCTGTTGTTAGCCAGGTTGCTGTCTGTTTGGGGTGTGCATATAAATAATTCTTGCTCATGGGTAAATCTCCATGCAAAGATGTTAATACTTTTAACCAAAAGTTAGGTATTGCATCTGGGCCTGGGGTTTTCCAGTCAGAGGCTTTTCTTAACTTTCTTTCAATCTCTCTGGCTGTTACTTCATCCCATTTCTTATCCTGTACCTTTAAACTTCTTATTATTTCTTTTGCTTCTTCTATCCATTTAGCATCTTTGTTGTGTTCCACAGGATCTTCATAGATACTTCTCCAAAATGTATCTGTTTCTTCTTTTTTTGGCAGTCTTTCAAATCCTTTTACCTTGTTTCCCAGTTCTCTATAAAACCTTTTTGGGTCATCAATAAATTGCTTATTTTGTACTTTTCCTTTATATTTATCTGCATATCTTCTACGTTTTTCCACCTGTGCTGAAATTTCTACTGTTATTTGCGATAGTGCATGACAGATCCTGGTCTGTCCCAATACTGTGCATTTCTTTTATCACGTCTGTCTTTCTTAGTATTTTTGTTGATCTAGTCCATCTTCTATAGTCTTCTAACAGTAACATTTCTTGTCTTAATTGCTTTATAGTTTTCTCTGTTCGATACTTCCACAATGGTATTTGATTTCTCCCCTTCCTTTCCCTCACTACCCTGTGTTCTTGTGGTAGAACTTTATCAGTTATTAATTTAGCTGCACAGTAATATATCCTGTTTACTTTTGTTATATACACAAACAAGAAACTTGTAAAAACAAAGGCAAACTGATGAAGCACGAAGATAGGATCCACTAGGCACCAAATTACTCAATCAGCAGCAAGATGGAGTAAAAAACTTTAATTCCTTTAAGTGCGCTCTTGAACATACACTTTTCGTCAGAGCACTTGCCCCGACTTCTTCAGAAGAAACTCAGTATACAACTGCAATGAATTTAAAAGTTTTCTGATGTAGTCACAAACAATTAATCAATTAAGCAGTATTTGAATTGGAGTCAATTGAAGAACAAAAAAAAAAACACATAGTTCAAAGCACATTTGGAACACAGTTTAAAACGCTGTTTGAAACACAAGCAATTCAAAAGAAATTCACTGTTAAAAGTTAAATACCACTGAAACATACACAATACTTCATATTACTTAAAAGGCCCATAAACCCAGTTTAACCTTATATAGAAGTAAAAATAATGGTAACATTGTTTATGGGGACTTCTAAAAGTAGTTCCACTGTTTACCTACACAAGACTAATGCTATGATGAGACAATATGACTAAACAGTGTGTGGTTACAGAAAGAGGAACATAGACTAAAATTAAAATTAGTGCATCATTCCCTCATAAAAACAGGCAGCTGAATGATTCCTACTATTAACTCCATTTTATTAAAAAATGGAATTTAAGTAGATGTAAATAAATTAATGTTGACGAAAAATGCATCAAGCTGTAATCAATGGTACATTAATCTATGATGCATTATAGGGTCCAATAATTACCTAAAAAGAATAAAGGACAACTAGTTCTAAGGCAGCACTAAGTCACAGAATATATAAATGGAAAGACAACAGTGGTGTAAGGCACCATGCCTAGACGTCAATGTTAGAGAAATATATGGAAATATTTATATAAAAATAATATAAAAATTGTGTAAATATATTAATAAAAATATCAATATATGTTATGTTTATATTAATAGCAATACTGTTTGTATGTTAAATAGAAAGTACAGAATACACAACAATTAAGTAAAATAATGAAATAAAATTAAAATAAAATTAATACATTAATGGTCATCTTTCAAGATTCTTTAATCTCAGGATACATTTTATTGATGTCATTTCATTTATTCCTGGATATTGACTGGCATTAGTTCTAAGTTGCCAGATGAGCTCCTTCTTTTCTAATTTAAGTGATTCTGGTCCCCCTCTCTCATCCTTCACTAGTTTGTCAATAGCACGGAAGATGAATTTATGACCTGGATTCTCACCATGATGTTTAGCCAAGGCGTTATCCTGTTTACTCAAACTGTTTTGTTTATTCAAAAGGCGTACAGGGGTATATGTCCCATTGTTAAATGTAAATAGTAATTTAGTGGGAAACAATACTGACAATAGGGTTATAGCCTGTAACACTCCATTTAGTTCCAATTGCAACTTTGTCTTCACCTATAGTATTGACGCCTACACAATTAAGAACATTGTCATAAAAAATTGGGAACTGTTGATCAATGATGGCCATTTTAGAACATTGATCCCTAGCAAACCGAAAATTATTTTTAAACGGGCGATCAATCTAAAAGGAATTTTAGAAAGTAACAGGCAACCTTTACCAAGTAAGGTAGGTATGCACAAGTGTAACATGTGCACCTACTGCAAATATATAGATGAAGGAATCCCTTTTTCAATTAGGAACACTTGTTATAAATCCAGGCTTAAGTTTACCTGTCAGAGTAAACAGGTTGTTTACCTGGCTAAATGTGCCCAATGTATGGCTTTCTACATAGGGAAAACTGACAGGAAACTTAACGAAAGGATTTATGAACACATTTATAGTATAAACAAAAATAAACAGGATAACGCCTTGGCTAAACATCATGGTGAGAATCCAGGTCATGAATTCATCTTCCGTGCTATTGACAAACTAGTGAAGGATGAGAGGGGGGGACCAGAATCACTTAAATTAGAAAAGAAGGAGCTCATCTGGCAACTTAGAACTAATGCCAGTCAATATCCAGGAATAAATGAAATGACATCAATAAAATGTATCCTGAGATTAAAGAATCTTGAAAGATGAGCATTAACGTATTAATTTTATTTTAATTTTATTTCATTATTTTACTTAATTGTTGTGTATTCTGTACTTTCTATTTAACATACAAACAGTATTGCTATTAATATAAAAATAACATATATTGATATTTTTATTAATATATTTACACGATTTTTATATTATTTTTATATAAATATTTCCATATATTTCTCTAACATTGACGTCTAGGCATGGTGCCTTACACCACTGTTGTCTTTCCATTTATATATTCTGTGACTTAGTGCTGCCTTAGAACTAGTTGTCCTTTATTCTTTTTAGGTAATTATTGGACCCTATAATGCATCATAGATTAATGTACCATTGATTACAGCTTGATGCATTTTTCGTCAACATTAATTTATTTACATCTACTTAAATTCCATTTTTTTAATAAAATGGAGTTAATAGTAGGAATCATTCAGCTGCCTGTTTTTATGAGGGAATGATGCACTAATTTTAATTTTAGTCTATGTTCCTCTTTCTGTAACCACACACTGTTTAGTCATATTGTCTCATCATAGAATTAGTCTTGTGTAGGTAAACAGTGGAACTACTTTTAGAAGTCCCCATAAACAATGTTACCATTATTTTTACTTCTATATAAGGTTAAACTGGGTTTATGGACCTTTTAAGTAATATGAAGTATTGTGTATGTTTCAGTGGTATTTAACTTTTAACAGCGAATTTCTTTTGAATTGCTTGTGTTTCAAACAGCGTTTTAAACTGTGTTCCAAATGTGCTTTGAACTATGTGTTTTTTATTTTGTTCTTCAATTGACTCCAATTCAAATGCTGCTTAATTGATTAATTGTTTGTGACTACGTCAGAAAACTTTTAAATTCATTGCAGTTGTATACTGAGTTTCTTCTAAAGAAGTCGGGGCAAGTGCTCTGATGAAAAGTGTATGTTCAAGAGCGCACTTAAAGGAATTAAAGTTTTTTACTCCATCTTGCTGCTGATTGAGTAATTTGGTGCCTAGTGGATCCTATCTTCATGTTTCATACTTGTGTTATATCACAGGGATCTCTATGGACAATGCTAATTACTTTGTTCATTTGTTTTATCAGAATTCTGACTTTTTGGGTTTTATTGACCTTCTGCAGTCTACTTCTTTCATTGATCTTAATATATCTATCTATGTCTATTAAATCAAGCAACTCTTCTCTTAGCTCATTTTCTTCCAAACTGAAGGCATATCCCTTATTTTCCATTTCCTGCAGGAATTTTATAGGAAGTTCTATAGCAGCTTCCTGTGGCACATTTGCTTCAATTTCATCCTGTGCCATCCGTTGCTCTGTCATATGGGAACTCAATGGCCTATCACTCCTCAACATTAACTGCATCATTTTCCACAGTTTCCTGTGCCTTCCCTGGCTGTCTAAGTTCAAGTGAGCGTTTATAATGGTTTCCCGTGGATGCTCCAAAATATCTTCATATGGCACCCGACCAATTGCTTCCTGTTCCACTGGTTTCCCCTTAATTTGGATATCCATTGCTCTATCCTGTTGTGGTGCTTTCTGCATTAGATTTTCTACACTGAATCCTTCACTTCAAAGGTACTCCAAAACCTCAGTTTCTATTTCTTTAACTTCTCCATTACTAATCTCCTTTTCTACTTTTCCTCTTTGTCTTCTTATTTTTTGTATTGTAAAGTTTTCCATGTCTGGGTTCCTTTGCCTGTATTTCTCTTCAAATATCTTTAGTGCTGCTCTTTTTGTATTAGTTTTACTTTCTCCTTTCCATACATATTACACCATATTAAAGCTCTTTTTCATTCCCATGTCCATATTTCTTCTTCAGATCTCTCCTGATCTTCCTGCTTCTCCTTACTTTGGGGACTCACTCCATCATGCTGTGATGTAACCTGTGTTAGACCTTCTGCACCAAATCCTTCACTTTGGAAACACTCCTACCCAGCTGTGTGAGTTTATCAAGGATGCCTGATTGGGGGATTGTGTCAAAGGCTTGGCTAAGTCTAGGTAGGCTGTATGCACAAATTTCCTTCAGCTAGGGCTTTGGTTACTGTCTCGAAGAAGTCAACCAAGCCATGTTTAACAGGCATGATCTCTCACTGAGAAAGCCAAACTGGGTGGGGTTAAGTGTTTGGAGATTTCCTATATCTTTGTTAATAAGGTCCATGATGATTCATTCCATGGCCTTGCAGATAAGGCTGGTCAGGCTAATGGGTCTGTAGTTTCTGTGGTCTGCGTATGCACCCCCTTTGTGGAAAGGGATGACGGTAGTTGTTTTCCATTCTGCTGGTCTAAAGTCAGTGTTTAGGCTGTGATTGAAAAGAATGCCTAATGGCAATGCTAATTCCTGTTTTACCCCATGTAGAACACAGCCTGGGATGTTGTCTGGTCCCATAGAGGCAGTATTTTTGGTCTTGGAGAGGGCATTTAAGACCTGATCCTCAGAGATACTACATGGGGGACAGATTTTAGGGATGCTTTGGAGTTATGGGAAGTTTTCACTGAACCTGTCAGCCAGCAGGGTTGCTAGATCCACAGGTTCTGTATATGTAGTACCATTAACTATGAGTTCAGCACAATCTGGGCCTTACCTTTGAGGTTACAGATGTAACTAAATAATGCCTTGTGGTAATCCTTAGTTAGGGACATTAATCTGGATTCATAGTTAGCTTTGGAGGACTTCACTAGGAGTCTTATTTGCTTGTTTAAGTTGAGGAGGGAGTGTGTCCAGTTTTGAGATCATTCCTTTCCACTTTTAGACAGCAATTTCTTTCTCCTATTGTATAGCCTATTAATGGCAGTTGTCCACCAGGAAAGTTTGCTTTTCCTTTAAGGCTCATTGCAGGCCTATCTAGCCAAGAATATATTGAGTATGCAATAAAAATCCTTATTTACAGCTGAGAAACCATCAGCAGAAAGGGGTTAAAATTTTAACTCTTCCAGATGCTGGAGGTAACAGAGACATACCATCACTCAGTCTTACTTGCTAATGGCAGACGCAGGCATTAGGGGAAACAGCCAAGTCTGCAGTTAAAAATCATGTTAGCAGGAAACAGCCACATTACCCATATCCACTATTCTTCAAATCACTCCGTGCATTTAGTTGGTGTAGAATACTAGAAGCAGTCCTTTGTCAGTGCCAAATGTTTTGCTGCAGACCATGTGGTACTCATACATTTGTATGCTGTCAGTGAGGTTCTAACTTAAACTGAATTCTTCCTTACATTGTTGTGTATTTCCTGGACAAACATACTAAAACCAAATCACAAATCCAAGTGACACCAACAGATAGTGTCTGCATGAACATTGAATGACTTTTTGATTGGCCATCCACCTACTTTTGTACACTGAAAGTGAGTCTTCATTCTAAACAAATAATCACAATGATCATCAGAAAGCTAAAAGTTCATTAACCTCATTAGACTGAAAAGGACCTGTCAGATTATCAGCTAAAGTCTGTCAACATTTCCTGCTCTAGTGATGACATTCTCTAGCATTCTGCTAAGAACTCATAATAATAATTTACCCAGCAGAAATATCCAAATAAAAACAAAAAATACTACCATGAATACAATTTACTGTAAGAATATTAATGATAAAAATTAGATGCTGTTTGCAGGAGGCCTGAAAAATACAGAGATGAATGTTACAAAAAATAACTACTGCGTCCTGTGAAAATTATGTAAAAAAAACAGGTCATAATGGCCAAGCGATATTATTATTCATCCCTTCAGCAAAGTAATCTGATCATTGCTGCCCAGTTTGAGAAGAGCTTGCTACCGGGAAAAGAGGAGGATTTTCTATTGCTTTGCTCCACTATCAGCAGAGCAGGACAGAACCACCACATTCCAGAAATATTTCTGTTCCATTACTAAAAAGCTAATGTAGAAATTTGTACTAGGCCAAAACAGCAATTATAAAAGGCCATAAAACATGGGAAAGACTTTCCTACTGCATTGTGATAACCTATAATTCATATAAAGATTTTCCTTTTGTATTGTGATGACCCATGTGTGGCTACTCTGTTCTCATTCAGGTAAGAAACAGGGTACTGCTTTGGATATGCTTCTGCCAGCTTCCATAAAATAAGCAGCCAATATATGTTCACTGTCTATAATAATAAAAACAAAGCATTTATGAAGGCGTAATACCCTCTTTCTGGAAGCAAAACAGATTAATCTCCATTGAAAGATGTCTCAAACGCTCAACAATGAACTATTACTGATTACTTAATAATACTAAGTCCATTACTTAAGGTACTTGAAATATAATTAATTTACAAATTCTTTGCCACTAATTTGCAAAAGATCTAATACTCTTCTAATACTCAGAATAGACACAGACAGGGACACAAAGTCAGCAATGTCCTATGTAATGCAACATATTACATCACAAAATCAGTTGACAAAGGGCAAAACGTTGCTGTGATGTTTCTAGTCTATTCAGATACAGTTCATACAGGATTTCATACTGGTAATACGATATTGGGTTCACACTGGTTTCTCAGATAAAACAATATTCTGGATTACTAGCTACATAAAGCATTTATTGAAGATGTATTATTGTGGCAAGCAATTACACCCCCTACAGTGGTCAGAGTTGAAGTCCCACAAGACTTTATATTGGAGCAAGTACTTTTCTCATTGTTTATCAAAGACATGGTGAACATTGTTCTATACCCTGCGGTAATGCATTATGTAGATGACTTCATTCAACTCAGTAATGACTCCGGGTTGTTTACATTCAGAAACCACTTGATAAACAGACTTTAATGAAATCAATTCATGGCTTATAAACATTACATTGATTTTAATGTGACCAAAGGAAATATTCATGCATTTATTCTCTGATTCCTGTTAAATATAATTTAGGGTCATAGGGGACCAAAGTCTATTTTATAGGTTCAAAGGTAAGTACTAGGCTACTGATCTGTGAGGAGCTTAAGAAGCCTAGCCTTGCATACCTTTGGTAGCTTTTAGCCTTTATGTTTTGCATACAAATAACCCAGAGGAAGGTAGAACAAGAAAATGTTGGGACATTTACTTTTGATCCTGTTCTTGAGGGACATGGGTGCAAACCAGAAATTAATTTATTTATGTATTTATTTTAGTTTACCTTTGATTACCAGAAATGTCCGACTGGACACAAGTTCTTTGTCAGCAGAGGTGCAGGGAGAAAAGCTCCACATTTAGTAAACATCACATTGTAACATAGGATGATGATATGCATTATGCTGAAGGTTACACATAATTAATACATGGTTACAAATATATAATGTATATTGTTATGGAAAATGCATCATGATACAAGACATGAGAGAACATATAGAACATATCTAATATTAAGTATGTCAGAGATATGGAGCTACTCAATATATCACTTGTCAGAGAATAAAGACAATAAGAATCAAAACAATAAGAATTATACAAATCTTGTTGTTTACTTCAGGTACTTCAGGTGTGTTGGTTACACTATTGAGATGATGAAAAAGGTAGAAGAGAACAGAAAGTTTATAATTTACTGGCTATTAATTTTGCAGTGGAGTAGGAGGAAAAGGTGTGGATAGTATATGAGGCTAAGGATATGGACTACCCAGAATTCTTACATGAATATAGCCACATATCTGCCAGGTGAGCTCTGGTTATTTTTTTGAATTGTATTCTGGAGGATCTTGGCTCACTGATAGAACCCACCTTATCAAAATAGGGGAAGCCACCTCAAGCAGTAGACCCATAACGAGTGGCATACCCCATGGATTGGTCTTGGGGCCTCTATTATTCAGGATATACTTCTCTGATGTGCAGGCCAAAGCCAGTGGGCTATGGCTGACCAAGTTTGCAGATGGCTGCAAGCTGGGTGCAGTCATCAATTCCCAAGTGATGTGGATGGCTTCTAAGATGGTCTCACCCAAACAAATGACTGGTACCAGAAAAACGTCCTTAAGCTGAATGCCAAAAAATGCATCATCATCCCCTTTGGGGAGAGTGATGTCTCCACATATTATCACAGTAATAACAATGTGCTAAGTACACAATCAGTAGTGAGGGATTTGGGCACCCAGCTTGATAGCACTCTGACTTTTGACCACCATGTTGCTTCCGTTGTACGGAGAGCTTTCTATATGGCCAACCTCATAAGTAAGGGTATCTCATCCAGGGACAAAGAGGTCATAACATCCCTGTATTCTTCCCTTATAAGGCCAATTATTGAGTGCAATGCCCCCTTTGGCATGTACCTCACAAAGCACATACAGCCAGGTGTGGCCCTAGGTCAGCTGGTGCCCTAGGCAAAGGGGTTCCATGGCACCCCCCCACCACATTACCCGGTGCCCCCATCCTGGTCTACCTCCAAAAATAAATACTGGAAATGTGTCCCTACTAGACCGGCACCGTAGGCAGCCGCCTAGTTGGCCTATGCCTAAGGCCGGCTATGCATACAGCAGCTGGAGAGACCACAGAGGTTCCTCACCAGGAGAATCCAGGGCCTCAAACATCTACCCTGCACAGATAGGCTAAAAGCCCTGTCCCTCTACTCAGTTTTATACAGACTCCTGAGAGGTAACCTCTGGCTAGCATACATAGCGGTCTCAGACCCTGCATTGATGGGACTGCTGCATATCTGCAAGTCAAGCTCCACTCGAGCAACCAGTATGTGCAACCTCAACCCGGTTTGTGATATCAGTAGGACTTGGTGGGAAAGATTTGTGTCCCAGAGACTCCCCCCATCTGTGGAATAGACTCCCTCTCCACATCAAGCAGAGTACCTCATTATTCCTTTTTAAGAGCAACCTGGATAACTGGGTGGGAAACAGAAAATACACCCCTGAGATTCCACCTGTGTCCCTTCTGGACAGGGGCTTTGGGGGCTGACTTGTCTAAACATGGGCTAAACTCTTGGCTAGGCTTATAAAGGCCTCAGACCCAATAGCCTACTAATTTCCTATGATCCTGTGAACCTCCTATATTTGTGAGTAGAGTATTCCATTTTTAGCTATATAATTTGAGAAGAGGAATTCACCAGCAGTATTAATTGTTTTAGTAACATCTAGGAGGAATTTATTTCTTCAGTGGACAGACCTATAGCTGGTGTAAGGATGAAGTAGCCCCTCTAGTGCAGGGGTGCTATCAGAGTGATACAGAATTTTGTTGGGCTAGAGCAAGTTGATTGTAGAGGAGGAGTTTGGCAGTTCTAGCCAATTAAGTTGCTTTAGGGCTATACAGTGATGTAACCTGTATGGAAACTCTGTGGCAAACAGCAATTTTGTTGTAACAGGACTCAAGTTTTGCTATGTCTGTTTTTCTTAGATTAGTGAGCAGTGGTTTCAAGTAGAGAAGTGTTGAGATGAGGTGTGCATGTGCAATTGTGGCCTTAGTGTTTTTTGTAAGAAACTGTTTATTTCTGTATAAAAGGCCCGATTTTTGTGGACCTTTTTTATGGTGTTGGAGATGTGGATGTCAAATTTCATATTACAGTCAATCTCTACTCCTAGTAGTTTAGTGTGAGTGACAGGAGAGATGATGGTATTATTCTTGGACATATTATTAAAAGGGAGAGTGGGTGGTGTATATCTAGTAGGTAGGAAAAGCAGAAGTTTTGTTTTATTAGGGTTTAGAGTTAGTAAGCCATGCTTCAACTGAAAGAAAAGAAGATTGTGTCAGTGAATGGAGCCCTTTAAGAGATGAAGCAACACATATTAGTGTGGCGTCATCTGCATATTGGATTATTGAAGTGTGTAGTGTAGAAGTAAGTTGTTAATAAAGAGCGAGAACCGTAAGGGTCCTAGGATGGAACCTTGGGGAACCCCTAGAGTTACTGGAAGAAGGGTGGAGAGCTTCTGCTGCCATTAAACTGCTTGCTGTTGACCTGATCAATTGCTTTGGAACCAGAAAATGTTGGATTTGCTAAGATTTAGATCAGAAAGAACATTAATAAGTTTGTTGTGCGAGACCATGTCGAAGGCCTTAGAAAGGTCAAGAAAGATAGCAGATACAAATTTCCTGTTGTTTCTGTGTTTGTTTACTGTGTTTGCAAAAAATGTTAGAGCAGTAGTGGTACTTTAAAAGGTCAGAAGCCGTGCTGTGTATTAGACAGTAGTTTATTAGTATTTAGGTATTGATGATTTGTATATGTATACCCCTCTCAATGATTTTGGATAGAGGGGAAAGTATAGTAATAGGGCGATAGTTAGACAGTTTGGTTGAACTACCTCCTTTGTGTAGTGGGATAATATGGGAAATCTTCCAGATATCTGGGACTAGACTTTCAGATACAGATCTGTTGATTAGAATGTCTACTGGATGGGCTGTTGCATTGGCAGAATTTCGTAGAAAGCTGGTAGTTTGTCTGTGGCTATTTATGTGGGCTTTAGCTTGTAAAGTAGTTTTTAATCTTGTCTATAGAGTCTGGTTATAGGGTGAAGCTGTAGTTGTTATTATGTGACTTAGGTGGTTCATATGAGAAGGATGAGTTGTGAGGGTTAGATAGGGTAAAATGGATTCAATAAAGTATTTATTGAATTGGGTAGCTATATTCTCTGATGGATTTGAAGTGGTTGAGGTGGGTCTACTAGATTTACCTGGGAGGAGTATGTCACTAATGGCTGTCCAAAACCTTTGGATGTTCTTTTGGTGCTTCATTTGGATACTGTGGTAATTGTTAGACTTGTCTAATTTGATCAGTTTCTTTGCTTTATTTCTTATCTCTAGGTATGTTTATTTAGAGGCTTGTGTTCTAGTTTTGCACTATTGGTCCCAGGCTTTATCTCTAGTTTAAAGTAGTGATCTTGTTTCTTTAGTAAGCCATGGAGCAAAATTGGATTTAACTGTAATAGTTCTGGAGGAGCATATGTGCTCAAGATGTCTATGAAGGTAGTATTGAAGTATTTAAATATGTCATCAAGGTTGAGTAGCTTGAGTGGTTCCCAGTTGCAAGTTTTTTAGAGTTGGAATGAAGTTAGTGGGGATAAAGTTTTTTTTGTTTGTTTCTTATTTGACAGTATACAATATGTTTAACAAGACATGTTCAATGTCTTAAAATAAAGGTTAGTAGGTGGTCGCTCAGGCCATCTGGTAGGCAGCCAGAGTGAAAGGAATGGGCTTGTCTGTTTATCAGTATCCAGTCAAGGATTGACTGTCCCTTATAGGATTTGTCGCATCTTGTGGGACATTTAATGATTTGAGTAAATCCATGAAGGTTAATATATTTAGTGGGATTATGGGAATTACAGGTTAGTCAATCTATGTTAAAATCATCCATGATGATAGTTTCTTGTGGGAGTCCATTGGATGTCCAGTTCAATAAGTTCTCTAGAGTGTATGTGCTGTTGCTGGGTGGGATGTAGCAGCCAATTAAGTTAATATATTTTTAGGGGTTAATTATCATTCTTGAAAGAATTATTTCAACATTGTCAAAAGAAGGGGTGGCAAGATTCTAGTTGTCAAACTTAAAATGATTTTTAAATAATATATGTAAATGGGCGTGCCTTCGTTGAAGGTTGGACGTCGAGCTGGCACCTCGGCGTTCGTGAAAAGCTACTGCCAATCATTAGTGGACCGGAGTTCTGCTGTGGCGACCCATAACCGGGCAAAGCTGAAAGACAAACAACAACAACATTGATACGGCACCTCATTTTTTGTTTTTTCTGTCATTGCTTAGGATATTATAACCTGGTGCTAAAATTTCATTATCATAATGTGTGGTTTTAGCCATGTTTCAGTTAGTAGCATGACATCTAGTGAATATATTGACAGACTGGTGTGTAGTTCATCGATTGTTTTAGTAATGCTTCTTATATTTATGTTTAATAATAATAGGTCTGCAACTTTCTTAGGGAGTTGTTGTACATAAATACAGTATTTGGGGCTTTGAAGAGGTGCGTTGATAGGAGTAGATGATGGACCTGGATTTGGATGGATTTCTTCACTGAGAGATAATTTAAATGCTATATAGATTAAGGTTTTAATGTTTTTTGCTATGTAACAGTCATATTTTATGAATGGTTTGGGAGATTGGTGGTGAGGTAGGGATAACAGTGGAGTGTAATGAGTTGTTGATTTATTAAAGCTGGATGATGAGATGAATAAGTTGAAAGAGGAAGTGTTTTGAGAAATATGGGGAGTAGTAGTGTGGTGCGGTGTGGATTCAACTAATGTGACATTACATGAGGTAGTGTATGCTAATGATGCTAATATTGCTAATATTGCTAGAGTAACAATGTTTAGTTGTAGCATATTTGAGATAGTCTATTCTGGGCAAGAGGTGTGTAGTTTCTAAGGGAGAAAGGAACCAGGTAATAATATAAGACAACTGTGTGGGGTAGAGTAGATTGGTTCAGGGAGAGAGAGGTAGGATTGAAGGGTCATGTGGTAAGATGATAGAAGAAGGGTCTGATTTGTCTGTATACTGGGGTGGGAGTGCCTATGATGTATAAATCTAAGTGTATTGGGGTGGGTGGGAGTTGGGGGTAGGGTAGGGGAGCAGAGTGAGCCCAAGTCTCTCCCCACCAAATATGAAATAAAGTAAAATACATGCCGTCAGCACATTAGCAGTATTCAGATTTAAGCAGTGAACCTTAGCAATGCCCCTTCACTGTGGTCTCTGCTCCCTGCAATCTAAAATAACCAGTGCACAACTGTTCAGAAGAGGACATTCAAATGGAGGCATCAGGTTCTGCAGAACTATTTGCTTTGTTTTATCTGCCATTGTAGGCACCAAAAAGGCAGTCAAGCAGAGACAATATATAATGTATGTAGAGAGGATATATACAGTCAGCTGAGAAAATGAAAGCAACTTAGGACAGCAGGTACTACTCCCTCCAGCTCTACAATCTACTAACTGTTAAGATGCTGAAACCATTGCCACTCACTCTTCTTATTGATTATCTACCTGCTGCTAACATGGACAGGTTGTGATATATTTCTTTCTTCTCAGCCATTCACTGAGCAGGAGTATATATCTTTTGACTCTGATGGCACTAGTGTTTGAAGAATATAGCATGAGACTTCTACAAACTGTACGACCAAGTGTCTATAGATGAAACTGTAATAAAAAAATTCTCCCATTGGTACCCCCTGAAACCTAGTTCTCATAGAAGTAATCCAGTTCACCCCTATCCTTCCTATGGATCTGGACCATGCAGTGTTATTTACAGTAACCCCCTCTCTGTATAGTTACTCATTTCATATAAGCTTGTGTGCCTAAATATATATATATATATATATATATATATATATATATATATATATATATATATATATATGTATATATATATATATATATATATATCTATATATATATATCTGCAATAAACTGTTTTGGAAAGTCCGTTGGTGCTTTTGTGTTCTAACAGTCTGTGGTGTCCTTATCGTTTGTATATGTGTGTGTATATATATATATATATATATATATATATATATATATATATATATGTTTGTGTGTCTGTATTGTTATGTGTGTGTGTGTGTGTGTGTGTGTGTGTATGTGTGTATATATATATATATATATATATATATATATATATATATATATATATATATATATATATATATATATATATATATATACATACACAACACACACACATATATATATATATATATATATATATATATATATATATATATATATATATGTACACACATATACAGGGTCTATGTTCCACTATCGAAAAAAAGTAAAATGGTCAAATTTCTAAAATCAAAACACCAAAAGGAGCAATTATTGAACAATGACATCTGTGAAAAAAATTGATTGAATGGGCATAGTCTGCCAATACTGCAGACATAATCAACCAAGGGGGGGGCTTCGCCCCCTGCACCCCCCACCCCAACTATATATATATATATATATATATATATATATATATATATATATATATACCAACTCCAAGATTGCACTATAGTGGGGAATAGGGAAAATTGAAAAGGTTTCCCTTCACTTACTTTATGCATCACGCTACTTCAATGAATTTTTTTTCACAGATGTCATGGTTCAGTAATTGTACCTTTCACTGTTTTGACTTCAGAATTTAGCTGTTCTACTTTTTTATTTTTCATTATTCGAGTAGCTGAACACAGACCCATATATATATATAGATTTATACACACACACACACACACACACACACACACACACACACACACACACACACACACATCTGTGTGTGTGTGTGTGTGTGTGTGTGTGTGTGTGTGTTTGAAACTGGTGCACGGATCCCCATGTGCCAAATGTAAAAAACCTAAGAAATACCTAACGTCTCCAGTCTTTCTCTGGAAGGTGAAGTAGAGTGAAGTCTATTATGCCTTAGTATCCACAGGGATTAGAAAGGCCACAATTACCCCCCATTTCCCATCTGTGAAACATACATCCTCGCTTAGACCCTTGCAATATCTCTGACCACTCTAAACCATATTAAAGATTTCCTGCTTATCAAAATTATGAATAATTATTTGTTTGTATCTCTTCCTTCTTGGTTGGCATGTCCACTGTCCACAAGTTTTGACTTGGCCAAGACATGTAGCTCATACTAAGAAATAACTATGGTAAGAGCAAGAGAGAGTACTGTCATCAATTGCAAAGTAAAGGGAAAAGGTGCAATTTTGTCTTTTGTAACTTATCTGCAGAAGACGCATAAACGCATCAAAATATAACTTTGAAACAAGACTACTTTAAACCTCATATAGTGGAGGCCCATGGGATATATGCAAATGATTCCTTAAGGACATTCCATTGTTTCAGCTACATGGCAACTGAATGCTCATGACGTTTTACTTTGCAAGTCATTATGAGAACAACCAGGGCAATAAAGCCAAACCCCACTAGCTGTAGATATACCCATGTTTCAGATTTTTCCATGGGAAGAGGTTTAAGGTATTACACAGGGGGAAAAAACTCTAGCTTGGCTGTCTTTCTTGCACTTTTTGCTGAATGGTTTGTCTGTGTAATCTTTTTATCATTTGTCTGGATTTTTTTTGGGATATTTTAGAGGCACCCTGTTGCTTATGGATATCAGCTGGGTTTTAACCCTGTGTTTTTAAAGTATTGCCAAACAAACCAATTATGCTGTACTGATAATTTCACAACAAGTCCGAAACATTGTATGGCCATATCAGAAAGCTTCACTTAATCAGGTTATTCAGACAAAAATGTCTCTCATTGTATTGTAACAGACTATGGCAATAATGATGACAGTAAATTAATTATTGTATAATAAAGGAATGTTAAAAGCAGCAGGAAATAAGAATACATTTTGCTTAAGTGTTTGCACTGTTATTGGGTTCTTCAATGGTGTTTAGCATGTAGGTAGTTGCATAACTAAAAGCATGTTACGACATACTTGAATTTGTTTAATTAAAACTAAAACATCAAATTCTGGCAGCAAGAGCAGAGAATTAATGCTATGAGCTGTTAACAAAGTACTTCCTGTGGTACAAGGTTGGATTTCTTCTGCCTTCATTTGCCTACTATGTGACCTTGTGCAAGTCAGATAACCAGAGAATGATTTGCAGCAAGGCTCTTTAATGGCCTCCTGGACTGTATGCTTATTAAGGATCTATGAATCATAATATGGATTCAGGTATAGCCGCCATTTCATTTTTACCAGTAATACATTATTCTTTGACACCTGATGAAATACTTTGTGCATAGCAATGTAAATATTAGCTGACAGAATGTTGCATATGAGAATAACATACCATAAATATATAAATAAAAAGGTGATATGAGGAATGGATTTTAAACGTTTTAGAAATGTGAATTAAGTGGCTACTTTAAATTTCAGGTAATGATGTGTGAATTCCTGTGTGAATGTTCAAAACCTAACTTTTATTTGTTTACATGACATATTTATTCTTGTGTATGCTATCAGTAGTTGTTTGTTGTATTAGGTAAATGATTGCAGAAAGTGGACGAAGCTTTAATAACGACATGTTTGACTAAATAACAAAATACCTAATATGGTGACTTTTTAGAAAAAAATTAAAAGTGCTGTTTATCTGTTTGATCTGAATAATAAAGACTTGCAAAATGCATAAAATGACTAGCACAGTTTTTGGAATGATTGGTTTTCAGCACTTTGCCACTGTTTGCTTAGCTGTAGCTGAGGTCATTTCTTATTAATTTGCTTAAAGCAAAGCACTTTTGTGCTTCAGATGATTGCCTAATGCTCTTTTCAGGCATTTACATAAATCTTATAAAATGGTGAGAATTTGGCATGTTTAAAATCCTAAAGATGAAGTGCCCCATAATCCATGTGTGCATTCCAGAGCAGTTACAGCCTGTGAGACTGAAAAAAAAAACCTTATAATCACAATGATGAATGAAAGTTAACCTCCCACATGCAAACATCAGTCGACTAAGTGCAAATGTACTACATTATGCCTATGAAAAGATATGTTTTACAGCTAAGTTTTGAATCTTCTTTATTTAATACACAGGGCATATTTGGGCATGCTCTTCTGTCATTTATCTTAAAATACCTATGAATAGTTAAAAGCAGATAACTACAAGAAAGTTGTGGGAGAATCTTAAACATTTTTCTGTTGTATACTTTATTCTCATTATTTCTGTCCAGCATAAGTTGTAAAAAAAGGTCATTCTTTTTTAAACTTTTCCTCAATTTTTATGTACTTTTCCTATGTGTCTTATAGGTCTTATTTAGAAATCACTTCCCAGCCTGTACACTTACAGACCTTTAAGATGTACTGTTATTCCTCTCTGACCTGTTTATTGCTGTGCTGAACCATATTTTATTGATAGTTATTGTTGGTTAAATAAAAACATTTTTGTGTTATCTGTACAGCAAAATAATGTTCACTGCATAGTATATATTGCATAGGATGCACTTATCTTTAAGTGCAATTCAGCCACAATGCTTTTTCATAGCTGCCTTGCAATCCTAAATGCATTTACATTTATGTTCTTAGAATTCTTTGAGTAGATTGACTGGCCTTTCCTTGTTTATTCTAGCATTATCCACAGCTTCTTCTGGTCACAGTCCACCAAGAATCTCCACCCTTGACCTTGAAATCCCCCTGAGAGAGGCACATCTCTCTGATATTGTAGGTTAATTGGTTCATAGGTAGGTACTAGACTACTGGCCCAAGGGCCTAAGTAAGCCTAGCCAACAAGGTTCCCTGGCTTATGCCACCCAAGAAAGTTAATTTCCTGTGCCCCTGTCGAGCAGAGCCACAGAAGTGATCCCTAGGGTGTATTTCCTATTTCCCATCCATTCATCAAGATTTTTCTTGAAGAGTGCTAATGAGGAACTTTGCTTGACATAGATGGGTAGCTTGCTCCAGAGTATAGGAAGTCTCTGGGACAGGAATATATCCCTCCAGCATGTCCTGTTTATTGTGGTGACAAGGTTTAGGTCCCTAGAGCATGTAACTTGGAGGGATTGGGATTTCTTAAGTTGTAGCATGTCCAACAGCTCTGGATTTAACATAGCTTTATATGTTAGGCAGAGATCTCCTCGGAGCAGTCGATATGCTACAGAGTAAAGCTGGAGTTGTTTGAGACAGTCAGTGTAGGGCATCTGCTTGTGGCCAGTAATCCTCTTTGTGAGGTACTTCTGTGGCCTTTCCAGCTGCTGCAGATGTCTTGCAAGGTACATTCCAAAAGGGGCGTTGTACTCTATAATGGGTCTAATGCGTGCCGAGTAGAGGAGAACAGTGACCTCTTTTTTCCTGGATGAGAGCCCTTTTGTGATGAGGTGTGCCACATAGAAGCATTTCCTGACTACTGTGGCGATGTGATTATCAAAGGAGAGACTGCTGTCCACCTGGGTCCCAAGGTCTGTTATCACACATTCAACACTAAGTAGACTGCCATTTATATGGTAGTTCCTGGGTACAGAGTTTTTATCAAAGGGGGTGACAATGCACTTTTTGGCATTGAGCTTGAGGCCATGCCTCTGACACCAGGCATCTGTCTTAGTGAGGCCCTTCTGTAGGATGTCCACATTATTTGGGGACTCGATTATGGCTCCTAGTTTGCAGTCATCTGTGAACTTTGTTAGCCAGAGGCCTTCTTTGTTAGCCTGTACTTCAGAGAAGTAGATACCAAACAAGCAAAGTCCCAGGACTGAACCCTGTGGTACTCCACTTGTCACTGGTTTGAAGTCAGATTTGGAGTCTGCAACCTTTACAGTGTGGGTTCTGTCAGTGAGTCAGTTGCAACCTATCTTGTAATGTAGGGATTTATACCTAGTTTAGTGAGTTTAGCTATAATTCCAGAATGGGGGATGGTGTCTAAAGCCTTGGCGAGGTCAAGATAGGCTGTGTGAACCACCTTACCCTCGTCTACAGCTTTGGTGACTGCCTCAAATAAGTCGATCAGGTTCAGAAGGCATGATCTGCCTTTCACAACCCCAAACTGGGTGGGGTCCAGAGTTTGGAGGTTACCAATGTCTTTGTTTATGAGTTCCATGATGATACGTTCCATGGCCTTGCAGACCAGACTCGTCAGGCTAATAGGGTGATAGTTCCAGCATCAGTGGTGGCTCCCCCTTTGTGAAGTGGGATAACTGTTGCTAGGCGCCATTCAGTGGGCACAAAAACTGATGTGAGACTATGATTGGTGTCTATATCAACATATCAAATGCTGAAAATGCCGAATGCAATTTAATCGAACTGAAATGTTCGAAATCTCAAAAGAGCAAACTGACGGAACATTGATTTCTTTCCCAGGGAAAGAAAATAGTGTTCTGTGCAAAAAAAAAAAAAAATGTCAATGCTTTAAACACTGGCAGAAGTGGGGGGCAAAGCCCCCCACACCCACAACATGGGGAGCTGTGCCCCCCACACCCCCTACTTAAATATACTAACTCCGAGACTGCACCACAGTGAAGGAAATTGCAAACTCCGATGACGACCCACTGATTTTTTTCCCTGGGGAAAAAAATCGATGTTCCGTCAGTTCGTTCTTTTGAGATTTTGAACATTTCAGTTCGATTAAATTAAATTCAGCATTTTCAACATTCAGAATGCTGATAGGAACCCTATGATTGAACATGGTGCTTAAGGTGGAGAACCAGTTCGTTCTGAAATTTGTGTAAAACGCAGCCTGGGATGTTTTCTGGTCCCATGGATGCTGTGTTTGTGGTTTTAGAGAGTGCAGCTTTCGTCTGCATAGATGTGATTACAGGGACTCTGCATTCTTCCTGTATAGATACAGGCTCTTTAGGGAGTGAGAGGGGGGTAAAGTTAGCACAGAACCTATCTGCCAAGATGTTGGCAATATCAGTTTGTTCTGTAATTTTCGTGCCATTGTGCTGTAACTCAGAGCAGATCTGGGTGTTGCCATTGAGATGCTTGACATGGCTATAAAATGCTTTGTGGTTGCCCTTAGAATCAGTGGCAATTTTCTTTTCATAGCTAGCTTTGGAGGATCTTATAAGGGATCTCAGTTTCTTACTGAGGCTGACCAGGCAGCTCCTCCACTCATGGGATTTTACTCTCTTTTGCAACAGTTTCTTCCTTCTGTTGTAGAGTTTGTTTATGGCAGGGGACCACCAGATTGGCTTTGTTTTTTGGAGGATAGCATCTTGGTTCTGTTTGGGATAGCACAATCCATGCACTCGTGTAAGTGCTTATAGAGTGCATTTGTGTAGGATTCAGCAGTCGTAACTGTATTGTTCATCTTCATGGGTGTCATGAAGTTTGCCTCTTCTGTCTTAAGAAGCATGAAGTTGGCTTTGGAGAAATTTTTTACCATGGTTTCCTTAATGGTGGGTGGGGGCGGGATGCGGATATCTAGGGTGATTAGCTTATGGTCGGATCTGACCAACGAGGAGTTGATTTCAGGTGTGGAACACCAGTCACTCATGTTGGTAATGACTAAGTCTAGGATATTGTTGCCCCTGGTGGGGGTGTGGATAAGTTGACCCAAGGCATTGGAGTTTATGAATTCCAGAAAGTGTTGAGCGAAGGAGTTGGTACATGAGTAGTTTTCCCAGTTAATGGTGGGGTAGTTGAAATTGCTCATTATTAGGGTGTTTGGTTGAACCCTAATATTTTCCAGTATATCAAGAAAAGGGGGTGGGAATCCTGGGGCATGCTACAATTTGGATTGCAGTTTTGCCCAGAGTTAGTTGCACTTGGATAACCTCAGATGCATTATGCTGCGCAACTAGCCTAGAGGTGTGGATATCCTTAATGAATATGGACACACCTCTGCATTTGGTGTTCTAGTCCAGGTTAGCTGGCCGAAACATGTGGTATGAGTTATAGCCTGGCAATGCAGAGGTGCTCTCTAGAGCCTTGAACCAGGTCTCAGTCACTGTACACTTTAATCTCCTGGTTTAACAGCATTTCTTCAGGTGGTTCATATCATGCTATTGAATTTCAGGTTGTTACTACCATAATATGTTGTCTACATTCACCACTGTCATAATATAAGGTATATACACAGCACATCAAAGCAGCATTTTTTACATATCAATGGCAAGTATACCACTGATTCATGTGGTCTCTCTTACTCTTTGTTTGCCTGCCTCTCTGTGTGTGTTCGTATATATATATATATATATATATATATATATATATATATATCTATATCTATATCTATATGTGTATATATATATATATATATATATATATATATATATATATATATATATATTTATATAGATATATATATAAACTATAATATATATATACATATATATATATATATATATATATTATATATATATATATATATGTAAACTATATATATATATATATATATATATATATATATATCTATGGGTCAACTTCTAAATCTTGAAAGCTCATAATCTAGAAATTCAAAATACTGAGTCCAAAATCTCGAATATGAAAAATACTGAAAACTCAAAATACTGAATTTCATAATATCGAAAAAAACTACAGGATACCAACACTTACTATACTTAACCAGAAGTACATAGAGTAACAAATAAAAGACAAAGCATATTAGTTTACAACAACTGTTAACAGGGAGGCAAGCATCCCTGCACCACCCATGTGGGGGGGCGGTGCCACTCCCACACCCCCTGCTACTTAAATACGTCAACTCCGAGATCGCACTTTACTACACTAATATGAGTTATGCTGTTGTATAGCAAATTAAAAGGGAACATGACTAAGGTTACAACAGGCACTCATGAAGCACGTAATGGTATGTTTGCCATTTTCTTCTGTGGAGTGCGATCTCAGAGTTGATATATGTAAGTAGCAGGGGGTGTAGGGGGCGCAGTTGGAGAAGAGTGATATGTTTTGTTATGTAGTTGTGCTGGAGTATTGTAAGTGTTGGTATATTCTGTTTTTTTTGATATTATAAAATTCAGTATTTTGAGATTTCAGTATTTTGACCTTTCGAGATTTTGGACTTAGTATTTTGAATTTTGAGATTCTGAGCTTTCGGGATTTAGAACTGGACCTATATATATATAATATATATATATATATATATATATATATATATATATATATATATATATATATATATGCATATATATATATATATATATATGGGTTCCATACACTAGGTCGAATTTTCACTAATTCGAAATAATGCATGGAATGCTCACTGCAGCAAAAGTGCACTTAATTGAAAGAGCACTTACACGAAGTTCAATACAACGAAAGGGTGTTGTACTGAACCTCCGTGCAGTATTCACGACCTTAGGGTTAGGGCACGGGTCATAGTAAGGGGATAGCCCTCTTACCATGACCCGTGCCCTAACCCTAAGGTCCGTGATGACTGCAGCACAGTGAAGGACATAGCAATGTCCTTCACTATGGTGCGATAGTCAGAAACCTTAGGGTTAGGGCATGGGTTAGGGTAAGGGGATAGCTTTACTAACTATCTCCTTACCCTAACTCCCCTATCCCTAAAGTCTGTGACTATCGCACCATAGTGGAGGACATAGCTTGTTTTTTATGCAGTGTTTTCGGTGAAGTGCACTTACGCAAAAGTTCACTTTCGTTAAAGTGAATTTTCGCAGAAATGAGGCTTCCTATTACAAGTTCGAAGTAGTGAACTTTCGTTCTTGTAATAGGAATCTATATATATATATATATATATATATATATATATATATATATATATATATATATATATATATATATATATATATATATATATATAGATATATATATATATATATATATATATATATATATATATATATATATATATATATATATATATATATATATATATATATATATATATATATATATATATATATATATATATATATATATATATATATATATATATATATATATATATATATATATATATATATATATATATATATATATATATATATATATATATATATATATATATATATATATATATATATATATATATATATATATATATATATATATATATATATATATATATATATATATATATATTCACCCAAACAATCCTGGTGCTAGCAGTCAAACACAGAATGCACGGACCAAAACAAATACATACCACCAAAGGTCCAGCAAAAATATTTTCTTCTAGAATACTTTCAAAAAAAGTCAGTCCGTATGGCAATCCAAATAATTCAGGTTTAATGGAAGCAGCAGCACATGCAGCAGTTAGCTGCCATACGGCAGCATCAGGAACAGGTAATTCCACACAGGAACAACTGATTTAACAGGCCGGTTTCGCCCCCTGGCATCATCAGTGTGTAAGTGCATCCATTTCTCACTGTTTCTTAAATAGTCATACATTTAAAGTCACACCCCCATATAAACATTTCTCATTACAGTGTTACATACAAATATCTATTACAAAATATCAACACTTTTCAGGAAATAAATATACACGTTATAACTCAAACATATTTATACACATATACATATAAAAAAAAAAATATATATATATATATATATATATATATATATATATATATATATAAACAAATATACTCATACATCTACATAAAACATAAAAACAGCTATACACATTAAGTTTTTCAAAATATTTATTTTCAAATGTTAAATATCTTCATTTAAACCTGGTTTATAAATGACCCCTAAATTCACTATCCACAACCTTTCCTTTTTATCTAAAATATTATGTTTGATATTTCTAGACAAATCAGTGCCCCATACCACATCAATACCAACAAACACAAAAATGTGCAGAATTATTATCTAACTTGTGCTTATAAAGTGCACTTCTAGATCTCTTACAGTTTCTGTCACTCAGATGTATCGCTATATGGTTCTTAAAGGCCCTAGAAGTCTGACTTATGTAGAACACTCCACATTGGCATACTGCCATATACACTACCCATTCTGTCCAACATGTAATAAGGTACCTAATGTCAAAAACTTTCAAAGTATTAACAGAAGTAAAAGATCTGAGGTTTCGCTGTGGTTATAGATTCAGGTTAAGTGTGCATGTGTTAAGGGTTTTGGGTAGGGGCTGTGGTGTGTGTTAGTGTGTTTTGTTGCTTTGATGTGTGTGTGTGAGGAGAATGTAGCTTGTGTGGTGGTGTGTGTGTGTTTGCATGTAGTGCGACCTCGGAGTTTAAGCTATTTAAGTAGGGGGGTGTGGGGGGGTGCAGGGGGGCTTGACCCCCCCGCTTTTATGTATTTGTGTGTGGGGAGGAAGGTGTGTGTGCGTGTGTGTGTGTGTATGTGTGTGTGTGTGTGTGTGTGTGTGTGTGTGTGTGTGTGTGTGTGTGTGTGTGTGTGTGTGTGTGTGTGTGTGTGAGTTGAAGTTCAAAATCTCCGGTGTGCGAGATTTTGAACTTTGTACTTCTGAGTTTTCGTTGTTTTTCAACTTTATAGCTTCGAAATACTGAATTTTGACATTTCAGTATTTCGAGGATGTAAAGTGAATCCATATATATACATATACATATATATATATATACATATATATATATATATATATATATATATATATATATATATATATATATATATATATGGGTCTACTTCACATCACTTAAAATTCATTTGACAGAATTTCATTTGACCAAGACCAAGTCACCTTCTTCTTTCGGCTTTTCCCGGTTAGGGGTCGCCACAGCGGATCACCCATCTACTCATGATTGACAGTGGAGTTTTATGGTGCCAAGGTGCCAGCCCAGCACCCAACCTTCCACAGAAGGTACACGCACATACACACTCTCACACCTAGGGCCAATTCGGAGTGTCCAATCCACCTACAGCATGTCTTTGGGATGTGGGAGGAAACCCAGAGGAAACCCACGCGACCACAGGGAGGACATGCAGACTCTGCACAGAAGGCACCCCAGCCGAGAATCGAACCGGAGAACCTCTTGCTGTGAGGTAGCAATGCTAACTGCTGCACCACCGTGGCTGCCCACTAAGACCAAATCACCTAATTTTCGAAATACCGAAAACTCATTTGACTGAATCTCATTTCACCGAAAACTTACAATGCTGAATTTCAAAATACTAAATTTTAAACCATAGACATGCACACTTAAAACACCAATGACTAATTCTTTCCAGAACTTAAAAACTACTTACTTACCCTCTTAACAGAAACCAGACATTATAAAACTAAACTAGGAGTAGGGCTATGCCACTCACACCCCGAAATGTGGGGGGCACCTACTAACTATATATACTAACTCCAGGATCACACTACAGTGGGGAAAAGGTTATATACCTTTTACTTGCCTTACAGTACTCTACACACTGCCACTACTGCTGGAAATACGCAAAACATCCACCATATTACTTTAGATACTTCCCATAAAAATGTAAAGAGACATACCCACATTTAGAAACGCTACAACACTTCTTTTTACACGACTATCAGTATTCTGACAGTCAGCACTGTAAGTTACAGTAATTCTTTTTATTGCAAATAAGTCACAGGTGAAGGGAAACCCACAACATGTCTATGACTTTAAATTCAGTGAAATCAGATTCAGTCAAATGAGTTTTCAGTATTTTGAAAATTAGGTGATTTGGTCTCGGTCAAATGAAATTCTGTCAAATGAGTTATAGGTGATGTGAAGTGGACCCATATATATATTTATTTATTGATAGCTGCTATTGCCAAGTGCAGATTTTGCTGCATGATTTGCTGGCAGCTACTTTGCCTTTTTTACATTATAGTCGACTTTGTAATATCATGTATGTAGCATAACAGTGGTTGTTTCACTTTCACCACTGTTGTCAGACTGGGGAGTTTGCATATTTAAGTGAAGAGGAGTGCAGACAAAGCCTCATTCTGGGGAGAAAGCCACCCCTGTAAAAGAGAGTTTAGGTCTATTTGTTCTGTTAGAGTTATTGTATAAAAGAGTGTTGTGTGAATTTCTTTTGCAATCACTTGTTATGAATCAGTATTGTGTGAGATTTACTTTTACTGTTTTGATGCTTGGTGCTGTTTATACACACACACACATATATATATATATATATATATATATATATATATATATATATATATATATATATATACACACACACTTATATAGGCATAAGTATTTTATTTGATGGATAGCAATTTGATTTAGAATAACTTTTATGCTAATGCATATACTCGTATAACAGCAGATACACATTGAGTACAAATCTGAAAGATTTTCTGTGTGAAAACCTGTACATGTGCACTTTGATACCATTAAACAAGATCTGATGAAAACACCTGATCTAGATCATCCATACTTTTATACAAAAAATATTAAGATGTAATATGCCAGAGACATTGTCCTTATTGTTTTATCTTATATATGTCCTGCACTAATACCAAACCAATATAATTATCTGCTGTCTTAGAACTCAAGCTTGCTTCTTAAATATTAAATGCAGAAAACAGGATCAAAATCTGTGATGATAGCGCAATTGTGACCGACAAGAATTATCAGTTAAATTGGACTTAAGCCTTTGAGAAGTCCATGTGAGTTATCTGCTGTAACTGTCATAAAGATTTATGTCTGGATTATTCTGCAATTGTGGCAGACTAGATTTAGCTTTTAAAAGTGGCCTCAATCATTTGAGAAAGTGATGTGAGTTATCTGCTTTAACTGTTAATGCTTGATGTATTCCCTGTATATGTCGTAAGCATTTTGTACTCATTGTGGTCTTTTTACAAACATACGAAGTGCCATTTGTTTTTCTGGTAAGCACCAATCAATGTCTAATTACTCCACAGTTACTCCCTTATCTTTCTCTTTTTTTTCCAGTTCACTCCCTTCTGGACAAGCTGTCCATCCCAGTGACTTATAAGGGACTGTGAAACCCATTACAATCGGGATCCTCCAAGATTTTAGAAATCAGCTGCAACTGATTAACGGCTTGCACCTTTTCATCTTATAGTTCATTTCACTCCCTTCTGGACAAGCCATCCTTTCCAGTGACTTCTAAGGAACTGTGAAACCCAGTACAATTGGGAGCGTCCGAGATTTTAGACAGCCGCAACTGATTAATGGCTCGCTCCTTATCATCTTATTGTGCATGTAAGTGGCTTTCCTAAGCACAAGTGTAGCTTACTACTTAGACTTTAATTATTTAATAAACTGATGTTTAGCTAACTAATCCTGCCCTTGGCAAGCACGTTATTGAGGGGTCTGGTCTAATAACTTTCCTCTTCTAGCAACCTTGTGTCCTTTCCCTGCTCCTACGTAACAAATTATTTATCTGTAGCTAACCCTGCTGAATCTCCCTATCCAAACCCACTAATTTTCCTTTTTACAGAAGAAGCCTACTGTTTTAGTCCTGTATAAGCCCATTATTTCCCCTCCCTCTGTTACTATAGTCTGGCTATGTACCTGTTGAGCTCCTAGAGCCTTTGCCTGATTGTTTACTCTGATACTTTCTGCTGCAGGTTGGGCCCCTCTCAGGCCCCACTCCATTCATCCTCTCTCTGCTTGGCTCACTCCACTCCCCATACCCTACCCCCAATTCCCACACCCCCATATAACCTACATTTATTTTTATCCATCTTGTCTCCTCCCACTACATTGGCCAATTACACTATACTCAGTGCTACCTCCTTCTACCTCTCTCATTTCACACCTCTTCCTCTACTCACTATAGGTACAACCAACTTTCCAACCCCTCCACTTATTTTCCTTCCCTTACACCCATATTACTATCCACTGTTATACTCAAAAGTTTTAATCTCCCCTTTCCACAAACCACACAAACCATGTTCACTAATTTATTTATAACAGCATTTCTTATACTACTATCTCTCATTACAGCATACCAATCCTCCACCCACTATGTTAAACCAACATTATCTTCTTCCTGAATTTATTACACACACTCACCTACTGCATTCACTACCATCTCTCTGTCTTTGCACATCTCCTCCATCTCCCACTGTTTCTATTACAAAATACTTCACCTATCCTCCTCCTGTAACCTTAAACCCAAACTTTCCCACAAGTGAAATAAACACTACCCTTTCAAACAAAACTTACTATATACTATGCTTTTACTAGATGGTGACATCCATTCTAACCCTGGCTTTACTGTTAGTAACATACCCGCATCCCAGCAGTTCCCCCATCCATCCAATCAACCAATACCCTCCCAGTCAGAACACTCTTATCCATCCCCACTACCCTTCATTCTTACAAATACTTATCCATTATGGCAATTAACATTCAAAGCCTTACTAACAAAATTACTGACCATCATTCGTGGATCTCCCAGTATTTCCCCCAACTGCTTTTACTTTCAGAAACCTGGCTGAAACCCCATATTCATAACTCTGAAATCATTTCTCCTGGGTACTCTATAGACTAGACAGAACCATCAAAAAAGGTGGAGGGCTAGCAATCCTCTACTCTCAACACATCACTCTCTCCCTCATTTCTCTCGAGCTACCTAATTTTCACTCAGCAGAAATACTAATTCTAAACTACCAAGTAAACAACCACAAAAAAACTTGCCATAGCTGCCATGTATATTCCTCCTGGCAAGAACATACAAATTCTGGAAAACATTATTTCCTGATTATCTCAAAACCTACCTTATGAAACTTTACTGCTAGGAGACATAAATATAGACTGGAAAATCTTGGAATCCCATTCACCTGCCCATAGTATTAATCTGTTAAGTTTTACCCAACTTATCACCACCCCCACTAGACTCTCCAAGCACTCTTGTCAAGGCACAACAATTGACTGGATCCTCTGTGACAGCCCCCAACTTTATCATAACCGCACAACACTACCTGATTCACTTAGTGACCACCTACCAATTAGCATATTGAGATACCCACCTCAACAACAGAAATCCACATCTGCATGAAGTCTGTCGTAAACTCAAAGACTTCAACCCCACCTCACTCAGTGATAGTCTCTCTGCCATAAACTGGTCCATCCTGCACTCCCTCCCTCTTGATGAAGCTGTACTAGAATTCAACCGCATCTTTCTGAATATCCTTGACTCATTAGCCTCCCCATGTAAAATAAGAATAAAATCAAACTATGCCCCATGGCTCAGTAAAGGAACCCGCAAAATAATGCACAAACAAGATAATGCATGGAAAACTTGGATAAAAAGTAAATCACCCATTCACCTTCAAGAATTTAAGGAAATTAGGAACCAGACTAAAATAGAAGTCTACAAGGACAAAAAGTTCTTTTACGCTAAAACATAAACCTCCTCTCATTCAAACCCTAAAAATTTCTGGAAAAATATCAACTCTGTCCTTCACCGTGGTAAACCCCATCCCCCAATCCCTACCCTAACCTTCCTGACCATGAGACCTTCTCTCTCCTCAACCAGTTTTTCATAGACCCTATCAGCAAATTGACCAACACAGGCCAAACACCCACCGAAAACCTACCCCACAACCTAATATGCCAAGCTACTATCAGCGACATCAGTCTCACCTTAAACCCTGTCTCTACATCCTACATAACATCTTTACTTCTCAAACTCAAATCATGTTCCCCCTCTGCAGACAAACTCCCTCCTTATTTCCTCAAGCTTGCTGCAAATTCCATTGCATATCCAGTCTTAATGCTTATTAACCATTTGATAAAAGAAGCCACTGTACCCAAAATTTGGAAATCCTTTTACATCATCCCCTTCACAAAGGGGGTAACTCCAGTGATCCCTCCAATTACTGACCTTTTGCCATACTCTCCCCACTATCCAAAATATTAGAAAAGTGCATTCACAACCAAATTCTTAACTTTTTCTAGCAATACAACCTCCTCTCCCCTACCCAACAAAGTTTCCGACCTCACCATAGTACCTATACAGCCCTTTTATCCTTCACCCACACCATCGCCAAGTTTAGAAACAATAATAGCTTAGTCTCATGTTTATTCCTTGACTTATCTAAGGCATTTGATACAGTATCAAGTTCTAAACTTCTGACCAAACTAGCCAACCTCAACCTTTCATGCTCAGCTCTTTCTTCATTCCTTAGTTTCCTCACTAACAGACTTCATCCGGTTAAATGGCAATCATCCTGCTCTCTTTTCTTACCTATATGCACTGGCGTATCCCAGGGTTCCAATCTTGAACCCCTGTTCTTTAACATCTTTATCAATGACCTCCACTCCTCCACCTCCCTCTCCACCCTCATTCAGTATGCCAATGACTCCACACTTATCACATCTTCTAACTCTATCACACTTCTTCAACATACTCAGCAATCCTTCTGTCTTGTAGAAAACTGTCTGTTTAATAATCAGCTTATTCTTAACTCCAAAAAAAACAAAGTTATTTCTCTTTCCCCCAAAAAACAATGACCACCTCAAGGCTAACCTCTCCATCTCATCTTTAAATAACACAATAATCAAAGCAGAATCTCACAGAAAATTACTCGTAATGATTATTGATGACCAATTAAAATTTGATTTGCATATTCACCATGCTATAAAAATAAAAACTAACCAAAAACTTGGCTTGTTATATTGCAACTCAAAATTCCTCTCTACTGAATCTCGACAATCCCTTGCCCAAGCCTGCCTTCTCCCCAGTCTTCTCTATGGTTTAACAGTCCTCACCAATCTTCAGTCCTGTTTACCCTCTAAACTTGAGCAGACCTACAATAAAATTGCTAAATTTGGAGCCAGCTTTCTTAACTCAACCCACCACTGCTTAGCCCTATGTAAGCTACAGTGGCTTGAATTCACCCATCATTTAAAACTGTCCCAACTACATCTAATCCACCGCATACTTAAACCCACTTCATGCCCCTTTATCAGAAATCTAGTCTCATACTACGCCCCCTCTGTAGCTTTGATAAACTTCTTCTGGAAACATAGACACCTAAACTTAACATAGGCAATCTCCTTTACAAATCTTCTATTACAAAAACCTGGAATAACCTACCCTCTAACTTACAAAACATCACTCAAGCAACAAGCTTCAAAAAAGAACTAAAACCATCTGGATCTGCCCATGCCATGAGCCTACCTGACCAATCCGCTTTTGCTGGTTTACTATCAATATGTCGAACGTCAAAACAATTTCCGTTCAACATATCGAAAGTAAACTGTGAAAATTAAAAAACGAACAGGACACAATGTCGAATCCACTGATCAAATTCAGCAGATTCAACATTGTTTCCGAACACATCACATGATGTTAGTATAGGAGCTAACGTAAACAAAACTCCTATAGCTGACATCACAGTGCATTCCCTAATATAAACATTCGAACATTGAGATGTTCAAGCAGATGAACATTCGAACATCTGTGTTTCGGATTTTCATCTGCGAACATCTCAAAGTCACTATTTTGATAGTAAACCGCTTTTGCTACATAACTACTCCATCTTAGTCAAATTTAACTAACCACTGAAATTCCTGTCTGGTAACTGCATAATCCACTCAGCCCTACTTCTTACTGCCTATTCTGAAACATGTACCTCCAAAAATCACTCATCCATTTCCATAAGGTTTATGCTCACTCAAACATATGTTGTATTTATTGTTCACTGTTTCCTGTATTTTATGTATTTATTTGCTGTTTAAACCTATTGTTGCTACTATGTATATATCAATTTGTTTGGAGCTTTTCTCCTTGGGGCTCCACTGAAAATGGGCTATAACTTCTCAGTTGGACAAACCTGGTTAACAAATGTGAAATAAATAAATAAAAAATAATCTTTAAAAAAATATCCTGGCATTTTTAGGTTTACATTTCTGATTTTTCAGCTTTGCTGCAGCCAATATCCTCTCTATATTTACATGTGCACTCTAAATTTAATCTCCTTGCACCTGTCTTTGATGTTACTGAATATTTTACTGTGTATTTTTTGAACTACCATGAAATATAGATTTTATGGGAAAGATGGATACACTGCAATTACAGTTAAGTTCCTGTTGCTCACTGTGTAAATGTTTAATTAGGCTCTTGGTATCCCTTGAGTGAATGTACAGTTAGGCTTCTGGTACGCTTTGAGTAATTATACAGTCAGGCTCCTGTTATCCATTGAATAAATGTACAGTTAAGCTCTTGGTACCTCTTGAGTAAATGTACAATTACTCTCTTATTACTCCTTGAGCAAATGTTCAATTAGGCCCCTATTACACCTTCAGTAAATGTACAGTTATTCTCCTATTACTCCTTGAGCAAATGTACAATTAGGCCCCATTACACCTTGAGTAAATTTACAGTTAGGATCCTGGTATTCCTTGAGTAAATCTACAGTTACCCTCCTGGTGCTCCTTGAGTTGATCCACAGGACATTCAGTATAGATTAAGAATATATTAAGAATATATATTAAGAATGGTTAGGATAGACACAAATTGAGTGAGATTTATAGATAAGATAAGGGATAGCTTTATATGGTTTGTCTGTAACAGTAGTGAGAACTTAATACGAAACTGGTTTTCCACAAATGTGTACACATGCATGTGCAACCCTCTTATTTTCCAATAATAAAGTTTTACAGCTGTTATAGAAATATGGAAATTTTTTTCTATTAACATCAAACTTAAACATATTCACCCATCCATGGATTTAAGTTTTATAACACCTTTGCTGTTATTCCAGAGGTGTATTACTGTCCTCAAAAAAAAACTAATATGGGCTTGCAAATGGCTTATTGTGTTCTGTGTACTACTCTAGTGAACATACTAAAATAAGTAAATACATAAATAACATGCATTTCCATTCTAAAACATTTCAGCCCATTTTCCACATTTTCTTTAATTCACTATTGATCTTTAATTATACATATCTTATATTTCATTCCTTTCCTTGCAAAAAGGAAACTAGATATCACATTCCTTAATTATATCTTTTCATATGCACCCTTTTGCCCAGTAACTTTCACATTATCTAATCAAGTGTTTGTCGTCTTTAACTTATAATTCTGTCATTTTTGATTGATTTTTCATTCTTATGTTTGTCATATACTCTCAACCAACAAAACAGGCAAGCTTTCCTTTTATATTGCCTGGGGCGATATCGGCTGTACACCCCTCTCAGGCTTACTTGGAATACTCTTTCCTTCCAATCCCTCTTTTTCCTGCACAAATTATTTTACATATCCTCTAACCCCTTATTGTTCTCACCTAAGGTTCTTTCAGACATATAGACCTTTCTTTAACTCATCCTAATCCATGAATTAGTACCCATTTAATTTCTCTTAAAATATTACCACTCATATATTATACACATTCTGAGTATCATTATAAAGACTATTTGACATATTGTTTTCATAGATTCTTAGGTTCATAGGTGTTTACTAGGCTAATGACCACAAGGGCATTTTGTAAGCCTAGCCATGCATCCCAAATCTCTGACAAATTCTGGTACCCTTGATAAGTGTAAACAGGGGACTGGGAGATGAACCATTTACAGGTTGCCTGTGCCCATTAGAAACATAGGTGTCAAACCAGAGATTAATTTCCTGTTCCCCATCCAATTGTCTAAATTGGACTTCAGTTGGGTTAGGGAGGAACTCTGTTTCACATGGAAGGGAAACCTGCTCCAGAGATAAGGTAGTCTCTGGGATACATACCTGTCTCTCCAGCAGGTCCTATTTATATCCCATACAATGTTTAAGTCTTTATAATGTGTAATTCTGCTACTGTTTGTTTTGTGAATATGCAGGGGACTCATTAGTGCGGGGTCTGAGAATGCCCTGTATGCCAAGCATAGATCTCCTCCAACAGCCTGTAGGAGACAGAATACAGGGATAAGGTCTTGAGGCGGACTGCCTAGGGCTTTTTACTTACACCCTGTATTATTTTAGTGAGAAACCTCTGTGGGCATTCCAATAGTTGGATATGCCTGATTAGGTGCATACCAAAGGGGGCACTGTAGTCAATGACAGGTCTGTTGAATGCTGACTACAGTGAAACAATGATTTCCTTGGACCTAGATGCCATACCTTTGTTTATAAATTGCACAACATAGAATGCTCTCCTCACTACTGTAGAAACATGATGGCCAAAGGCTAGATTATTGTCTAGGTGTTTCCCTAAGTCCCTGACTACTGGGCCAACTTTAAGGGGTGTGTTGTCACTATGATAGTTACTAGGGGTGAATGACTTCCAGAAGGATACTATTATGAATTTCTTGGCATTTAGTTTTAGTCCATGGCTATGACACTAGTTGTTTGTCTGTGTCAGCCCTTTGTGGAGAACATTTGTGTCAGTGTGGGATTCAATGATGGCTCCTAATTTGCAATTATCTGCAAATTTAGTCAGCCAGAGACCACTGAAATTGGCCTTGACGTCAGAGAACTAAATGCCAAAAAGGAGCGGTTCAAGGACTGATCTCTGAGGGACTCCACTTCTAACTGGCCTCTTTATAGAGGTGGAGTCCCCAATTCTAATTTCCTGGGTCCTGTCTGTGAGCCAGTTGGCTATATAATGGGTGGCATATGGGTTTGTACCCATCCTCTTGAGTTTGTCAACAATGCCCGAGTGGGGTATTGTGTCAAATACCTTGGCCAGGTCAAGGTAGGCAGTGTGAACCATTTTGACCTCATCCCTTGCTTTGTTGACCTTCTCAAAGAAGTCCACCAGGTTGAGTAGGCATTACCTGCCCTTGACAAAACCAAACTGGGTTGGGTCCAATGTCTGGAGGTTTACTATATCATTACCAATCATTTCCATGATAATTCTTTCCATAGCTTTGCATATAAGACTAGTGACACTTTTGGGTCTGTAGTTTCCAGGGTCTGTAGATGGCCTGACTTTGTGCAGAGGGATGACTGTTGCTGTTCTCCATTCATGAGGCACAAACCTGATTGAAGGCTACAGTTAAATAGCAATTCCAGATGGACTGATAGGTCTTGTTTCATGCTGTTTAGAAGGCATCCTGGGATATTGTCTGGACCCACTGATGCAGTGTTCTTGGCCTTAGAAAGAGCATTAAGGACCTGTTCCCTAGTGATTGCAGGGGGAGTTATATTTGATGGCATTTCCTGAGGGAAGTTTGAGGGGGAGAGAGGGGTAAGGTTGGACCTGAATTTATCAGCCAGTAGGTTTGCAACATCCTCTGGCTCAGTATAGGTGGCTCCATTTACAATGAGCTCTGCACACAATTGTAAATGGAGCCACCTATACTGAGCCAGAATATACAGCAAACATACTGGCCAATAGATTCATCTCCAACTTTACCTCTTTAACTCTTCAATCCTTCCATTTATGTGCCCCAGCTTGGCGTATTCTGTCCCCATGTCCCATTGACTTCCTAAATGGAGAGAGGGAGCAATTGGTGCCTCACTGAACACTTTCTATAAACTTTTTGAGACCTTTTTTCCAGTCTATAAATAATGCTAGATATTGTAGTATGATAAGTTCAACACATTATTCTTCATTGAAAAAGAAGCAAATGTAACCTCATTTTGGCATCACCCATTCACAATCAGAAAGCCAAAATCATATCAACATATATACATACTCCAGCATCACTCCACTAAATCAGTGTATTACCTAGTTTCCTCTATTTGACTTTATACTACATTTCTTTTATTCTATAGTAGCCTTCTTTATTTTACATGTCTGTTTTATTGAATGTATGTATGGATATATATATATATATATATATATATATATATATATATATATATATTGATATATAGCTATAGGCACACACACATATTTGTATATGTTACATATATAAATATATATATATATATATATATATATATATATATATATATATATATATATATATAATGCACACACACACACACACACACACACACACACACACACACACACACACACACACACACATGTAAAGTGGTGGCAGGGGAATGTGTAGTTAGGCAGCTTAGGATGGTGGTTTGTAGGATGACATTGGTGATCAAGAAGGGGAGGAGTGTGAGGGCAGCACCAAGGACCAAATGGTGGAAATTGAAAAAGGGTAATTTTGAGGTGGAGTTAAGGGAAGAGTTAAGACCGGCACTGGGTGGCAGTGAAGAGTTACCGAATAGCTGGGTAGCTACAGCAGAGCTAATAAGGGAGACTGCTAGAAAGGTGCTTGGTGTAACATCTGGAAAGATGAAGGAGGACAAGGAGACCTGGTGGTGGAATGAGGAAGTACAGGAGAGTATACAGAGAAAGAGGTTGGCAAAGAAGTGGGATTGTCAGAGAGATGAAGAAAGTAGACAGGAGTATAAGGAGATGGGGTGCATGGCAAACAGAGAGGTAACGAAAGCTATGGATAAGGCATATGAAGAGCTGTATGAAATGATGGAGACTAAGGAGGGAGAAAAGGACCTGTACCAATTGGCTAGACAGAGGGACCGAGCTAGTAAAGATGTGCAGCAGGTAAGGGTGATAAAGGATAATGAGGGAAATGGACTCACAAGCAAGGAGAGTGTGTTGAGCAGATGGAAAGAGTACTTTGAGGGGCTGATGAATGAAGAAAATGAGAGAGAGAAGGTTGGATGATGTGGGGATAGTGAATCATGAAGTGCAATGGATTAGTAAGGAGGAAGTAAGGATAGCTATGAAGAGGATGAAGAATGGAAAGGCTGTTGGTCCAGATGACATACCTGTGGAAGCATGGAGGTGTTTAGGTGAAATAGCAGTGGAGTTTTTAACCAGATTGTTTAATGAAATATTGGAAAGTGATAGGATGCCCGAGGAATGGAGAAAAAGTGTTTTGGTACCGATTTTTAAGAATAAGGGTGATGTGCAGAGCTGTAGTAACTACAGAGGGATTAAACTGATCAGTCACAGCATGAAGTTATGGGAAAGAGTAGTGGAAGCTAGGTTAAGAAGGGACGTGATGATTAGTGATCAGCAGTATTGTTTCATGCCAGGAAAGTGCACTACAAATGCGATATTTGCTCTGAGAGTGTTGATGGAGAAGTACAGAAAAGGTCAGAAGGAGTTGTATTGTGTTTTAGTGGACTTAGAGAAAGCATATGACAGTGTGCCTAGAGAGGAGTTGTGGTATTGTATGAGGAAGTCAGAGAAGTATGTAAGGCTGGTACAGGATATGTACGAGGGTAGTGTGACATCAATGAGGTCTGCGGTAGGAGTGACAGATGCGTTTAAGTTGGAGGTGGGATTACATCAAGGATCAGCTCTTATTTGCAATGGTGATGGACAGGTTGACAGACAAGATCAGACAAGAGTCCCCATGGACTGTGATGATTGCAGATGACATTGTGATCTGTAGTGTGAGTATGGAACAGGTGGAGAAGACCCTGGAGAGGTGGAGATATGCTCTAACGAGAAGAGGAATGAAGGTCAGCAGGACTAAGACAGAATATATGTGTGTGAATGAGAGGGAGGATAGAGGAATGGTGAGGATGCAGGGAGTAGAGGTGGCAAAGGTGGATGAGTTTAAATACTTGGGATCAACAGTTCAGAGTAATGGTGAGTGTGGAAGAGAGGTGAGGAAGAGAGTACAGGCAGGATGGAGTGGGTGGAGAAGAGTGTCAGGAGTGATTTGTGACAGATGAGTATCAGTAAGAGTGAAAGGGAAGGTCTACAAGAGGGTAGTGAGACCAGCTATGTTATATGCATTGGAGACAGTGGCATTGACAAAAAGGCAGGAATCAGAGCTGGGCGTGGCAGAGTTAAAGATGTTAAGATTTGCACTGGGTCTGACGAGGGTGGACAGGATTAAGAATAAGTATATTAGAGGGTCAGCCCACGTTGGAAGGTTTGGAGACAAAGCCAAAGAGGCAAGATTATGTTGGTTTGGACATGTGCTGAGGAGGAATGCAGAGTATATTGGGAAAAAGATGCTAAGGATGAAGCTTCCAAGTAAAAGGAAAAGAGGAAGGCCTAAGATAAGGTTATGGATGTGGTGAGAGAGCACATGCAGGTGGTTGGTGTGACAGACCAAGATGCAGAAGACAGGAAGAAATGGAAACAGATGATGCGCTGTGGCGACCCCTAATGGGAGCAGCCAAAAGAAAAAGAAGAAGATATATATATTTGTATATAAAACCATTTACAGCTTTTGCTTTTCATCCCAACGTTCTACTTCACTAAGGAGTCTTCAATCCTTAATCCTTTTTAAGGTGGATATACAACATTGCTATATTGGCCTCAGAACCCTAGCATCATTATATATTTTGCATTTGACCCAGAATAAATCCTTTTGTTAATATAAAGATTTATTAATAATCATTATTAATACAATCATCTATAAATTGTAGGAAATCCCTTTTATATTTCCGTAATCTCTCCCTTTTATAACTTCAAATCTTTCAAAATATTTGTTGTTTATCATACATGTAGCTGTTAAATTTTAAACTAAGAAATTGGCAGTAGTTTGTAATATCCAAAAATAAAGAATCAATTTTGTCTAGAGTTTAAAATGTCCATTAATGCCCATTGCTCTATAAAGAGAATTGTTCATTGTTTTCCTGGTTATTTTGTTGTTTTTCCAACTGAACCTGAAAATGTCTCATCTAGATCAGGGTTCTACCCAGATCAACAAATGAATATAAAATAAAATAATTTATTATACATTATTGTATATACATATTTAAACTTTCCCTTGAATACTATTGTCTTTCTTTCCAATGGGTCATTACATTACTATTTTTCTTTAAAATTATACTTATCTTTCAACTTTTAAACACGTGTCACTCACGTTACGTTTCTGCGGCGCTAATAACTTGTGGTTAATTCCATTCCTTATAATTCTTACACTAATGATATGGACTAATATTAATCTTAAAGAAATAACTTGCACAAGGAGATAATGAAGAAAGAAGCAAACAAGCAAAATAAATATATAAATAAACAAATAAAGCGCATACGCCACAACACATTCAGCAAAGAATAGAACTAAAACTTTATAGCCTGTAAACATGACTTACCTTCATCTGCCATTTTATCGCCATACCTCGTTTAGCAAACCACACAGTTGTATTGAACCAGCAGGAGGGTAAAGTTCACCTTAACGATACATTTAGTATACAGTACAGGTTATAATGTCTTTTCCCTCTCTGTTATGACACTATCAGCATATGCCTCTTTATTTGCAATCCTTCAAATCCCTCAAACTGCTAGTTCGTGTTGTGCTTCAATCTAATCAATTTGTATCAAGTGTTACTGTTTGCAAATAAGACAATATTCCTTGATAAAGTAAACTTTTTCGCCCACTTATTTTTATTTCCTTTCATATATCAGTGTTTCTCAATTTAATTATGTCATTTCTCATTTGCTTTATTTTACCTCTGTCTAACAAGTAACTCCTTTATTTTCTCAGCTTTCTTGAAGGATTGCCATATATTAACACTTTTCTGTTGCAAAATACCTCTTACATTGCAGGGAATGACAACTTAAATTTCAACTCATTGTGCTTATATTTATTCAACTCAACACAAAATTGAAAACCAGACTTTAACTTCAACTCTGAGTAATACTACTCCACAAACACTACTCTCCCTACCACCAATGGAATTTTTCTACCCAGCTGTCATCATTTTCACAACAGCTGCTCTTCTGTCACAGCAAGTTGAAAACTCAGTCACTACTGGCATAGGATTTCCATACTTGAACCCTCTTTCTGATAGTAGCGATATCTCAGGCACCTTAAGTAAAACTAAATCATTTTTTGATTTTACTCTCCCATAGTCCAACAATTCAGTTTTCTCTTCACTCTTTAAAAAGTCAAATTTCCTTAAATTCCTATTTTATGTTTTATCCTGTTGTTCAGGGAAACAGATCTTAATTCAAATATGTCTCTTAACTGCCCTGGCAACCTTTTCAGTCATTTGGGTAATAATCTCAGCCATTTGCTATTTAACAGACCCCATGGCCTCCTGCTGGCTGTGTAGATATTCAACATTACCAACAGTGACAATTTCATATCTTTTCACATAAACATAAAACAGTACCAACAAGTTACATAGCTCAGTTTGCACTATCTCTAAATTGTTCAGCACCTCACTCACATTCAGTGTGTCATCACTTTCTTTGTCACTCTGTGTGGCAAATGGTGAATATCATGGTGACTCTGCTCTGATTCATCAAATCTTCCCTTCTCGGAACATTCTTCCTGCATTGCACACCCTATTTCCTCCATGAGCAGCCAACACATTTCAGCTTTTTTTTTTTTTTTACCAAAAAAGTCATCAAATTAATTCCATTAATACTTTTTGTAGAATAGTGTGTGTGTGCTGTAGCTTTAAGCAGTATTTCTAGGACTGAATGTGCATATAAATAGCAAGCACATGCTAGCTTCAGTGCCAGTTTGAGAGTGCCACCAGCGAGTGAGCATATATGAATGTAATAACTAGTTTGTATATAAGTTTATCTAAGTTAAAGTCATTAAGCTGCTTAAACAGAACCCAGAAAGACTAGTCTATCTCATGCTGACTAGACGAGTGAAATGGTGTCAGAACTGAGATTCCAGAAACTGCTTTCCAGAGCTACAAGGTGCAGAATTAACAGTGAAGGTAAATTAAGAGAAATGAGCATGAAAAAGGGCCAGGAAAAAATCAAAGGTAATGAACACGTGCACAAACACTTTATTTTATAAAAAAGATAAAATGGAGTATTACAAGTGCACAAACTGCATTATTAAACAAGTGAGAAGCACAAAAAGTTTATTAATTAAATGAAATGTGTAAAAGAAAAGCATATAAGGGGTTTGGAATTACCTCAGAATTACAAAACAGGCATGTTTAAGGCAAAACGAGCATGTTCAAAACAAAACAAGAATGTTTAGAGTAAAATGAGCACAAGAAATGTACAATGGGCATAAAGAGAGAGATTAAAAGAGCAAAACGAATATAATAAGGGCAAAAAGGGCACATTAAGCATAAATAAAGCTAGGTGACTGCATGTTTTTTTGGCAAAGTACTGTATTTTGGCATAAACTAAAATTTTGTATTAATCAAAGCCCTGAATAGCATGACTAGAGTTATTCAAAGTGTCTCAAAATGTGTAAAGTGCTTATAGTGTGTGCTTATTACTGTGCATGTATTTGAAAGAGTTTATTTGTGTGCAAAGTGCAACTATTTCATGAAGCGCAGTCAAAATACAGGCATTTTGAAAAGTGTCTTGTGCTGGGTGTGTCATTGCTGCTATTACAGAGTGTCTCTTGCACTATAAAGAATTATTTAACAAGGTACCACCATGTTGGGGAAGTTTCAGTGTGGAGTGTACTGTTTATTTACAAAGTGCAGTCACTTTGAAATGTTTCTTACTCTGAGCTTCTTCTGCCCACTTCATTTGCACAGTGTAGTTATTTTGAAATGTTTTTTTCACTGATAAGAAGTGATTTCTTGCATTGTAGAAATTTCAAGAGTATTACAGTGCCTGAAACACTTATTTTACAAAGTTTAGTTATTCAGAGGTTTGTTCTGCTATTGAGCAAAGTTACAAATACTGGCATATGTATATGTGTGTGTTCATGCATATTTGCAAAACCCTTCACTGGTATGTGTTAATAATGGCAGATGGATTTTGAAAGCCCTCACCGCTTGTATTTGATCAGAATATTGCAGAGAATTAGAGAATACTTGAGCAAGAGTACGATATTTTTATACAAGCAGCTTATTCTGACAAAGATGCATGCACCAGGGCATTCACTTTGCTAAACCTAACTGGGTCAGAGGCCACTGAAAGAGAGCATTCATTTGTGTTTGCATCAGCAGTATATGAGGGAGAAGGTGAAAATCGCCATATTATTGTACAGGCTGAATCAAGGGAAGACCCCGAGTATTTAAAGCTCAGATTCAGAGAAATGTGTAATGCCCAGACAAATATTACATTAGAGCTGCATTTGTTATACACAAGAGATCAGAAACCAGAGTAAACTTTTGCAGCTTACATTACTGACCTGAGAAACAAAGCTAAGATGTGTTGGTTTGGTGACTTAAAAGATGAATTAATAAAGGACAGGCTTGTGTGTGTTATTAATAGTGCTGGTGTGAGAGATTTTTCTTAGTGACAGTGATTTAATGTTGAGGAAAGCTATTGAGATTTGTCAAATCCATGAAGTTACAGAAAGGCACACAAGTATGCTTGCAAGTGATAAGAGCATGGTTTCAGCAGGCTCCAGAGCAAATGTAGACAGCATGCAACATGTGGCTAGCAAGAGCAGGCCTAAGCACATGTCAGCTACAGCCCCTTATGGTTTTCCTTGGAAACCACATAGTTTTTCAGCAAGTTCTAGGAAAGGAGCATTCTCAGTGCAGTACAAGTGTGAGTCAGCCAAACCCATATCCAGCTTTATTGTTAACTGTCGCAATTGTGGTTTCAATCATGAGTCTAAAAGAGAGCAATGATTAGCATTTGGTGAAGAATGCCACAAGTGTAAGAACTGGATCCATTTTCAAACGTTTTGCAAATCAAGCACACCTCACACAGTTATAAAGAAGGGTCACTCAAAAAAGCAAGTTGATCATATAGAAAGTTGCAGTTCTACTTTCTATGTAGATGGTGTATCAGTAATTGGTGAAAAGGTTGATGCAGTAAATTTATTGGCAAATAATGAAATGGTTTGTACTGTCCAGATCAATGGTAAATCCACCAAGCTCAAAGTAGACACTAGCTCAAAGTGTGACATTATGTCAGCAGACATATTTGCTAAGGTGAGAACTAATGAACAACTCAATGTGGCTAGTAGTGAGAAACTTCTTGCTTATGGAGGTGAAGAAATTCAAACCGAAGGCTCAGTAGTGCTTTCATGTTATTTGGCTAGGAACTGTTACAGCTTGTTATTCTATGTAGTCCGAAGACCTGTGCAGTCATTCTTGGGTCTCAGAGACAGTTTGAGATTGAATCTGCTTTCTTTTACCAAAGAAGTTCATCATGTAAGCACATATCCTAGTTCCAATTTGTTCTGAAGCCATTTTCTCAGAGTATGCTGATGTTTTTGATGACAAGTTGGGCAAAATTCCAGTTGTGTACTCTATGACGTTAGACCCAGAGGTCAGTCCAGCAATCAGACCAGCAAGAAATATTCCGATAGATATGCAGGATAAAGGCAAAGCTCAGTTGGATAAAATGGTGCAGCAAGGTGTAATTTGTCCAGTTACAGAACCAGCTGAATGGGTGTCTGTGGTAGCAGCCAACAGAAAAGGCTCTGACGAAATTAGAATATGTATTGACCCAAAATATTTGAACAAAGCATTAAAGAGATTGCATCATCCAATGCGTACAGTCTAGGAAGTTGCAGCCACTGTTTTTTTTGTCTTGGATGTAAAAAGTTAATTTTGGCAGGTGATGCTTGATTGCAAGTACTCATTACTGACAATACAGTACCCCATTTGGCAGCTTTAGATTCCTAAGGATGCCATTTGGAATAAATTCTGCAAAAGAAGTCTTTCAGCATGCAATGGAGAATTTTTTTTCAGGTTATCCTTGTGCCAAAATAGTAGATGATTTATAGGTTGGCGGTAATGGTGAACCAGAGCATGACAGAAACCTTAGAAGAGTTCTAGACAGACACATGAACTGAACTTAAAGCTCAATTCTCTAAAGTGCAAACTCAGACTACCAGATGTTACATATGTAGGTCATTTATTTACTAGCACTGGCTTGTGACCAGATCCCTCCAAGCAAGCAGCCATTCTTGAGATGTCAGCACCAGATAATGTTCAATCTCTACAATGTCTTTTTGGCATGGTCAACTATTTAGGCAAGTTTATACCAGACCTTAGTGAGTTGACAGTACCTTTGAGAGAGCTGATGCTCAAAAATGTTACATGGTCTTGGTTGCAACAGCACCAGAAAGCATTTGAAGACCTTAAGCAGAAAATTGCCACCCCACCTACATTAAGCTACTATGATGTCAATAAACCAGTCACTCTTTCCTGTGATGATTCAAAATTTGGCCTTGGCACAATTATTCTTCTAAAAGGTAGACCAGTAGCCTATGCATTTAGAACCCCTACCTGAACTGAAATGTGATATGCTCTAATTGAAAAAGATCTTTTGGCAATAGTATTTGCATGTTCAAAGTTTCATGATTATATCTATGGTTGAGCTATTCAGACTGAAACTGATCACCAAACTCTAGTTACTCTAAAGAAGCTTATGCATTCAGCTCCAGTGAGATTACAAAGAATGATGCTCAAATTGCAAAAGTACAACTTCAAAATGATCTATGCAAAAGGCAAATAATCTGGCTGATACCCTATCCAGAGCACCCAGAAATACAACGGAAAAACATGACGCAGAGAATTTTGACTTTAACATAATGGAAGTGTATAATTTTTCTACCACGAGACTTAATGAACTGAGAGATCATACAAAGACTGATCCAATTTTGCAAAAGCTCAACCACTATATTAACGATGGATAGCTGTCAAACCAATCTAGTATACCACCTAAAGTGCAAACTTATTTTCCTTACAGAGATGAGATGTTGATGGAAGATGGCATTATTTTTAAAGGTCCTAAAATTGCTGCTCCTTCAATATATCCAGATTTTGCACTGTGGTCATCCAGGTTCCAAATCTACCAAAAGAAGGGCAAGATAACTAGTATTTTGGCCTTCTCTAGTAAAAGACATTGATAACGTACTTTCTTCTTGTTCAGTATGCAGTAGTACTAAACTAAGTCAAGTTCCTGAACTACCTTGGTCAACAGTAGCCACTGATATATTTGAGTGGAACAATCAGCATTACTTAGTGTTGGAAAACTCTTATTCAAACTGGTTTGAGATTGATTTACTACCTAATTTAATGTCTACTGCTGTTATCACTAAGTTGAAACATCATTTCTCAGTCCTTGGTAGTCCACACAAAGTTGTTTCTGAAAATGGTACTCAATTTACTAGTAAAATTTGCAAAAAAATGGGATTTTGTACATGTTACTAGTAGTCCAGAATAGCCACAGTTAAATGGACTAGCTGAATGTTCAGTACAGAGTGCAAAGCAATTACTGGAGAAGCGTGACAATACCAATGTCTTTTTGAATTTACTTAATCTTAGAAACACGCCCCATTATTATATACTTGGCTCGCCTGCTCAGAGACTTCTATCTAGACAAACCAGAACAACACTGCCACTTAGTTCCAGTTTGTTGAGGCCTAAAGCTAAGATCAGCAGAACCATTGGGGACCAATTATTCAGAAAGCTTTCTTTCCAGAAGTCCAGCTATGACAAATCGAGCAGATTTCTTCATCCATTGAAAGAAGGAGAGATAGTGAAGATATAAACAGTGAAAGGTTTTGACCGGATTAGTTAAGTAACAGGTATATGTACCAGGCCGAGATCTTACTTTGTAGAATCTGAGGGTGTGGAGTACAGGAGAAATTGCAGACATCTTCCTGTACCAGAACTGATATCGCATTGTTCCTGTGATACAGAATCTAGACCTCAGAGCAATCCAGACAATGTTCCTGTTGCATAACATGTTTTAACTTCTATTTATTTTATTTATTTATTATTTATTTAACATTTGTGTAACAGGAAAGTCCAACTTGGAACAAAGCCAATTTTCAGCAGAGGCCTGGGGAGAAACACTCCAGATGCATGTCTTTATAATGTGGGGGGAAAACAGAGCACCCGGAAGAAACCCACATGAACTCAGGGAGGACATGCAGACTCCACACAGAAGGTAGCCCAGCTGAGAATCAAACTGGAGAACCTCTTGCTGTGAGGCGACAATGCAACCGCTCCACCATTCTACTTCCATTCCTGATGATGTTCCTGATGTCCCTAAGGTTGAACATTCAGTAGAGACAGTCCCAGCTGCTAAATCGAATTCTTAATTTTATGTTACATAATTTGGTTATATTTCCAGACCAAGTGTGAAATACACAGCGACCTGGACATAATTGTATATGTGTATCTAGTTCTGTATAATTGCATGACAAAGAATTATTTGCACTGATTGCATGTCAACTGATTTTGTCAACATTGCATGACCTATTTCTTAAAGAGGGAGGATGTAGAACAGAGTGTGTGTGCTGTATCTTTAAGAAGCATTTCAAGGACTGAACGCGCCTATAAATACCAAGAAAATGCTCGCTTCAGTTCCATTTTGAGAGTGAAGCCAGAGAGTGAGCATATATGAATTTAATAGCTAGTTTGTATGTAAGTTTATGTACGTTAAAGTCGTTAAGCCTCAATCCTGATGTGTTTGTACATAATAAAGCTGCTTGAACAGAACCCACAAAGACTCATCTAATACATCCTGACTAGACGAGCAACACTTTTATTAAGCAGTTTTCACTCAGGCAAAGATGTAGCATTCCAAGAAAGTGCCCAACAAGATGCAGCAGTGTGGCTGCATCTAACATTCATATGCTTTGTTTGCTTCTAAGAGATCCTTCTACCAGCCTAGAATGGTCATTTCCCCAAGGGAACAGCATAGCTAAGTTGGGCCGTAGACGGTAGCTGCTCTGGTCATAAGGTATTAGGTGGCAAATTGAGATGTTATTGCAGTAGAAGCATTCAGAAATGAATGGCTATCAGGGCTAAAATACTCATACACGTAAGGACTTAGTGAGTGGTATTGTAACTGTAGCAAACCACTTGCTTCAATGTATATTTGTAGCAGTTTGCTACAGTTATAAACAAAGGTTAGAGGTGAGTTGAGGGCTGTGAGATTGTGGAACAGCACTGGTTGCTATTTGAGCAACCTACGACTCTACCCTAAATCTTTGCTCAGACAGTATTGTGCATATTTACTATTTGCCTAAGGGCTTCATCCTACAGGTAGTAACTACCTCCTTTTGTTGACGTTGTAATCTGTGGCTTATTAACTTAGCTCCTTACTCTTGTTCTGTCTTCTACCATGGTATCAGTATCTCAACCTGATTATTGACTCTACCTACTACTACCACTATTCTTACACTGGACAGTGATATAAGGCCTGCTAGTATTAACCAGGGGTTGTTCCATCAGCTTTTGTATCAGGTCTTGATTATGTCAGGTACTGCTTTGCAGTTGGACTGCATGCTTACATTTAGATGGGATGTAGAACATATATGCATTTTTTAATTTAATTATTTATATAAGTTAGCCTTGATAAAGCCCTGACCTACACAGACCTTTCTAAGACTCAACCATGGAACAGAGAAACACAGAGCACAGCTTATTAACACCTCATAACCTTAATCTACTGTGCTAGACTATAAATCAAATGGATTAACCAGCCCATACCTGTGTAATACACAAACACACACACACACACACACACACACATACACTCACACACACACACACACACACACACACACACACACACACACACACACACACACACACACACACACACACACACACTCACACTCACACACACAATGTGGAGTACAACAAATCAAAGGCAGGTAATGTTATATTAATATTAAGTAGATTTTATATACATAGGCATATATATATATATATATATATATATATATATATATATATATGCGTGTGTGTGTATGTATATGTCTTACCTATCTCTATGTATAGCGGTAGATAAACACACACACACACACACACACACACACACACACACACACACACACACACACACACACACACACAGATGTATCTTGAAACTGAAATATCAGTCATTACAACCAACAGTGAAATACACTGACATTTTCATATAATTATAATGGTGTTTAAATTACTAATGTAACTTTATCATACTTATCATATCACATTGATTTTGCCTATTAAAAACTACATATTAATTTTAAACCTAGAAGACATGCACTTGATGATTTGGTCAGTGTTGATATGACACCACGGGTCTATTTCAAAAGAAATGAAAGACCACTTACCTGAAAATGAATTTACTGAGATGACGACACTGAAGTGTTACATTGCCGAATGACCACACTACCGACTGAGGTTACAGGGTAAGTATGCGCTTGGCCAACAAACAACGAAAACACACACCACACCATGTCAAACCCACCCAGGAGGGGGGCTGTGCCCCCACACCCCCTTTAACTAAATATACCAACTCTGGGATTGCACTACAGTGGGGAAATGGGCAAATGTACCCATGCTGTCCAAACGCATACTTACCTTGTAAACAGCTTTGGTAATGTGGTCATTCGGTAATGTAACATTTCAGTACTGTCATCTCTGTAAATTTGCCTTCGGATAAGTGGTCTTTCGTTTATTTGATGTAGACCCAACACCATGTACAAAATGGGAAATGGGGATTAACGTTGAGGACAAAGTTATCCTGCTGAAGTCCAAGTACATTTTATTATTGTCCTTAAATGACATTTATAGTTTAATGCAGCAAAATAATTGGACAACAAATTTATCCCAACCTTATTCTGAAAAAGGACAAGTGCTATGTTGTAATCCAGAATTGAGAACTGTAATTTAGGAGACCTATGAAAGAATTCCAAACTGTCTGTGTCAATGTGGTATCATAAGTGACTAATTAATTCCTTTAAAATACAATAAAATAACATAAAAAAAAGTTACTTCAGAATATAATATATGATCTAGTAGTCTCCACATGTATCTGGAACAAGATGAATTATATAACATTTGCTTTACGTCAGAAGGATACAATAAGCCTATCTAATCTGCCCTTAAGTGCATTCAGCATTTTACCCTCCCCCATCCTTTTGGAAGGTCTGCATGGATTTTCTGTACTTTCACAGATCCAAGGTACAGTTGGTTCTGTACAATTTGTTCTACTGTGCCCTCCTTCTTCCTCCACCCTTTCTGTTCATGATGAACTCTTTACATCTCCCTGATATGATCTTGTGCACTTACAGCATATACCTATCTCTTCTGATTGCTGTTGAGAAGTTTTCCAGCTCCACCGTCCACAAGGCATACAAATTCCCCTCCTTTCCATGCACCCTTTTTTGAATTTACTCTGGTCTCCTTTCAACAGCTGGATGCCTTCTCCTTGTATGACATCCAGAGGCACACACATTATTTAGTGTGTGGCCCGACTAGGACTTGATAGAGTCTCAGCATTATGTCTTTAATTTTGGAGTCTATTTCCTTGATGCTTCACCCCAGGACTCTGCAGACGTTTGCTACTGTTGCCTCACTCTGCTCCAGGTATGACCATCATCCAAAATCCTTCTGTTGCTCTGTTACAATAAGTTCTACTCCCCTGAGATGATATATCTGGCCCAGATGCAGTATTTTGAAATTGTCTTTATGGAACCTCATCTAAACCCATCATCCGACTTGTTCAGTCTTGCCAAATCCTTAAGTAGACTTTCTCCCTTATCCTCGACTGCTAATTTAACATCATCCATTGAGAGGCTGATACTGTTCTTTATCTCCAAAGGTGTAAAACAAGCGTACTCAAGAACACCAATGCTGAGACCTCTGTAGTTCTGCATTAGTTACTTATGTGCTCCTGTCTTTTTCATCCTCTGTCACTCTGCTCTTTGTCCCACTTTAATCATGGCAGCAATCTACTTCCTTGTATTGATCCTACCCCCAACTCATCTAATTTTATTAGTAGCAACCTGCACATGATTGAGTCAAATGCTGGGTGATATTGATGTACACTAGGTCTTGTGCTACTTCCCAGTCAGATTTTCCTGTAGCCCAGTCATAACACATTTGACTAACAACTACTCTGGTCAGGAACTCATTTTGGTTGCTGTTCAGGATATTGTTGTCATCTAGGAAAGTAACCAAACTTTCCCTCAGGATTGTCTATGTGAATTTCCATCCCATTATTAGGCTAACAGCTTAGTAGTTCTTTTCCTGCCCACCCTGGGCAAAGGTAGCATCCTTTCTATCTTATAGTCATCAGCTGTTTTTGTAGTAGTCAGTGATCTTTTGAAAAAACTCCATTAAGGAATTTGCCAGAGCACTAGCCAGATCCCTGAAGACTATACAAAACAGCTCATCTGATCCCTGTGAATTACTCTTATGGAATTCATCTCTCTGAACTATTCCTTCCTGTATATGCTAACACCTATCTACTCCTCTCCTCAATTTGCCTTATCTCCTTACCAACATGGAACCTTGTTTTACTTCATGAAGAAAAACATTTGCTGACTAACTTCCCTTTTTTTACTTTTCTGTGATATTCCTCCCATGTTTGCTCAGCTTGTTCTGGTATGTTGTTCCCTTTCTTCTTTCTACTATATACCCAAAGAAGCCTTTATTTTTTCTCTTGAAACCTTCTACCACATTTTGTTTAGACTGCACCTGTGCCTCTCTCACCCTCTTTATTCGACTCATCCTGCTTATCTCCTTATATTGTGTCTCTTCACTTCCCAACCTCATCCACTTCACCTCTTGCATACCCTTGTTTTTCTTTTGCTCAGATGTTCATAGGTATGTGCTAGACATTCATTTTTCAGATCATTACAAGCCTTGCCAATAACCAATATTCAAGTTCCCTCCAGTATTAAGGAAGGCAATACAGGATAGAATGGGGAGAATTTGAGGATACCCATTCAATCATCTATGTTTACCTTGAAGGTGACAAGGGAGCTCCACTGCTTGACGTGTAGGGGGACTTTGCTCCAGAGGTAGGGGAGACATTAGGATATGAAACTATCACACCGACATATCTAATTTATTTGCTGGTGAAGGTTTAGTTCCTTTAACTAGGTATTTAGAAAGCATTTGTTCTGTGAAGTAGCAGAATATCAGAGAATGTTGGATCTACATTTTTTCACATTTAATTTGAGACAATTGTCTTTGCATCGGTTGTTTACATGATCTAAATCATGCTGGCTCAATTTTGAGTCACTAGAAGACTGAATAATGACTCCCACTTTTCCAGTCATCTGCAAACATAGATAGTCACAGGCCAGGATTGTTGGTGTGAAATGTCTGAGAAATATATGCTTAACAGGCCTGAGCATTGTGGTACAACACTGGTAACATATTTTGCTTTCAGAAGTAACACCTGTGACTTTACCACATGGATTATCTCAGACAACCAATTAGTTATCCACCACACAGCATAAAGATTTATTTTCATATTAAGAGGTTTGCCAATAATGTATGCATGAGGAATAATGTTAACAGCCTTTCTCAGGTTCAGATATACAGTTATATAGTGACCTGAGCAAGGCCCAGATATACTGCATTATCATCATCATCATCATCGTCATCATCATCATCCCCCTTTCTCCCATTTTTCTACATGGGGTCTGGATGTGGTGTTAACTGTTGCCATCTCTCTTGCCTCAATGCCACACTCCTGCCTTCTTCAACACTCATGCCTGTCGCAGGTCTTCTCTTATACAATCCATCCACCTCTTTGCTGGACACCCTTGTTTCCTCTTACTTTTTTCCTGTCTGTCCCAAATCTTCCTCACCTGATTGTCTTCTTCTTTTCTACACATGTGCCTAAACCATCATAATCTGTTCTCTTTGATCTTTTCTGCAACTGGAGCTACTGTGGCATCTGCTCTTATGTCCTCATTTCTTTGTCTGTCCCACATTGTGCATCCTACCACCCTTCTCAGGCACTTAATTTACATAAACTCTAGCTTTCCTCACCTGCTATGCCTTTACTTCCCAGGTTTCTGTACCATAGAGTAGCAGTGGTCCCACTACTGTTTTGTACACCTTAGTTTTCAGCTTCTTCTGCCATACAATACCCCAGACATTCTATGCCATTTGGCTGCAGCCCATCTAATTCTAGCTATGACCTCTTCATTAAGACTTTCCTTCTCGACAACTACCCCTCCCAGATACCAGAAGCTATTAATCTGTTCCAGTACCGTAACTTCTACCTCAATTTTCAGCTTATTCTACTTTCCCCAATTTGCTATGATTACCATTGTCTTATCTGTACTAGGTTTTTTCCCATGTGCCTCCAGTTTTGCATTCCATTCCCCTATCCTTTGCTGATGTTCTTGCTCAGAGTCTGCCTGTAATAGCACATCATCTGCATACAGAAACTTTGTTGATCTGTCCCCTCTGACCTATTTGCTAATGTAGTCCATCATCAATGTGAGCAGCAGTGAGCTCAGAGCTCAAGCCTGGTGCACACCCACTCCCACTGGGAATCCCTCTGTGAGACCAAGCACTGTTCATACTTGAGTCATTGGGTCCTTGTACATAGCCTGAACAAATTCTACCATATTTCTTGGACTTTGAACTGCCATAGTACTGCCCAAATCCACTTTCTTGGGAATTTGTCATATGTTTTCTCCAAATCTAGAAATGCCCAGTTGGACTCTTTCCTCATCTCTAGCTTCTTCTCAACTATCTGTTTCACTGCAAACATCAGGTCAGTTATGCTGCATCCTGGTCTGAATCTGAATGGATCATCTCTCATCTTACCTTCTACTATCACTATCGTATGTTCATTTATCAGTTAACTCTGTTACCTGGTTGTTTCCAGCCCCCTCATAAGAGCAACTAACAGGGTCTCTACCCACTTCACTCCCCACCCTGCCCCCTATTTCCTCCCGCCCCCAGTGGTCCCACCTTTATTACACTCACAAACCCCTCCCATCTTTCCAGTAGCAACCACAGCACTAACCCAACACTACCTCCTCCATCTTCCCACTACTATCACACCTCAACTAACATGTGCAAGCATACCTTACCTATGCTCACTGCATGCACTCTCCTTGCATATCTTACATCCTACCAAAGCTCCATCATTCCCCCACTCAACCACTACCACTGTACTACTACTCACACCACCACTCATGTCTCACCCTCAATCAGCTCCCCTCCCACCAACTCAAGAAACATCCCTATGCACCCCCCACATATTCTACCAACTATATTACTCAAGCATAAAGCATCCCTAAAACTTTACACAGTAACCCTGAAACCATACCTATTACCCAAAGAGCACAATCATAAAGTTTCCCTTATAAACAAACACATTCGCAAACTGAGAAAACTAATAACCTCATGCATATCTAAACTAGCCCTAAGTGGAGATATCCACCCCAACCCTGGCCCTACCATCTCCAACCCCAATCCTCATAATCAGACTAGAAACCACAACTTCTCCCATATTACAGCCAATAGAAAGCCAAATTACGTCCTACTACTAAGCCTAAATATTAGACGTATATCCAACAAAGTCCATGAACTCCATGCCACCATAGACTTGTACTCCCCAGTTATAGTCATCCTGACAGAAACCTGGCTAAAACCTCACATTACCAGTGAGCAAATACTCCCCACAGGTTATGGCATACTAAGAGTAGACCGGCTAAACAAGAAAGGAGGCGGTGTAGCTATAATATTTAAACAGCATCTAAACATCCAGATCTTAAAATCACACAAATAGGCAATGAAGAAATAATATATACCAACCTCAAAATAAACCAAAACAAAACCATCAACATAATTGGATGCTACTTCCCACCTGGCCAATACATTCCTCCACTAGAAAACCTCCTCAGCTGGTCTACCCACCATCTCCCCCAAGAAACTATAATTTTAGGTGATTTTAATATTGACTGCCAATCCTGTTCTGGCAACCATCCAACCCATCATGTAAACCTTCATGGCTTTACCCAACTAGTCCAGTCGCCAACCAGGATAAATAAAAACTCCAGCAAGCACACTACCCTGGACTGGATACTAGTCGGTAAGAGCCCCCAGTCATATATAACAAGCTGCTTATCAGAAAGCCTTAGTGATCACTCCCCAACATTCCTACTCAAAAAATACCTATACCAAGCTAAACCTGTCATCTACCGTCAAATACTTAAAAAACTAAACTTTAACTCACTCACATTCATCTCATCCCTCAAAGAATGTAACTGGCATCCTCTAAAGTACCTCAGCCTTGATGACGCAGTTGAATTTTTTAATACTACCTTCCTGGGCATCCTTAATTACCATGCCCCCATAAGACTTTCCAGAATCAAAGCACAACCCTCCCCATGGCTACAGAAAAACACTAAGTCAGAAATGAAAAACAGGGATAAAGCCTTGGAGCACTGGTGCAAAACCAAAACCCCCTCAACTAGACAGAAATTCGTAGAACTACGCAATAGAGTCAAAAAGCTAATAAAACAGGACAAATTCCAATACTACCAGTCTGCCCTAGACTCCTCTCAACACAGCCCCAGACAATTCTGGTCCTCCACAAACTCCATCCTCCACCCAGGTAAAGTCAGTACCCCTCATCCTAACATCCCTCACTCCTCAGAAAATATTGCTACCTCATTCTACACACACTTCACACAAACCATATTATCACTAGCTAAACAACACAACCCCCCCCTCCCCTCCAACCTACACCTTCAACTAGTAATCTCCCCACTGCCTTCTCTTTTTCTCCTGTACCTACCTCCAACATAAAAAAAACTCTTAACTAAACTTAAGCCCACCAGATTAGCAGCAGACAACCTCCCAAGTGAATACCTACAAATCGCAGCTGATGCTCTGGCCTACCCAGTATCCATCTTGATTAACTGATCTCTGTCAGAAAGTTATGTTCCCACACTGTGGAAAGTATCACATATAATTCCCTTCCTCAAAGGCAGACCCTCAACAGAACTAACCAATTACTGCCCCATAGCTATTCTCTCTCCACTCTCCAAAATACTAGAGAGATGCATACACTCTCAGGTCTCAGACTACCTCCTTACTAGCAACCTCCTTTCCAATACTCAGCATAGTTTCCAACCAAACCATAGCACCACCACTGCCTTACTCTCCTTTACTAACACTATCCTTCAGCATAAAAACAATGGCTATCTCTCCTCTGCTACTTTCCTAGACCTATCTAAAGCATTTGACATGGTCCCACACAAACAACTTATCTCTGTCCTCAATAACCTATCCTTCTCACAATCGGTCACCAACTGGTTTCAGAGTTACCTGTCTGACTGCCAACAATCTGTTGTATGGCAGAATGACATATGTCCCCAACTACCTGTCTCCATAGGGGTTCCCCAAGGATCCATGCTTGGACCCCTACTCTTCTCTGTTTTCACCAATAATCTAGCCTCTGCCACCAAACATGGCACACTCATACAATATGCAGATGACTCAACGATCATCTGCTCAGCACAGTCCCTACCCAAACTGCAAAAGTCACACAGGAAGCCTTTTCCTCTGTTAAAACTTGGTTATCCGATGCCCAATTAATACTCAACTCAAACAAAAGTAAACTACTCATTTTCCAACCCACCAAACATACTCAAAACAACTCTCACTTTAACATCACAGCAAAAGACAACACCACTATATACCCAACTGAACACACCAAATTACTAGGAGTGGAAATAGACAATAAACTAAAATTTGACATTCACATATCCATGACCATAAAAAAAGTCCACAAAAAACTAGGAGCGTTATAATACAGAAATAAGCAACTTCTCACCAAAGCAGCAAAGATTTCAGTAGCAAATTCCCACCTTATCTCCACCCTACTTTATGCCTCTCCAATATATACCAACCTAAGGCAATGCGATCTAAACAAGCTAGAGACCTGCTACAACAAAATCACCAAATTCGCCACAGGGGCATCCTACCGTAGTCACCACTGCCTCTCACTTGCTGAACTGGGCTGGCTTGAACTCCCTCACCTGCTTCAGTGGTATCAACTGTCACTTGCCCACAAACTAGTAAACCATCCATTAAATGTCCCATCCCTCCAGAATCTACTCCGACCCTATCACACCAGCAGACCGCTAAGATCCAGCAAAAAAATCACTTGCAGATCACTAAAGCCAATAACTCTGCTGGTGAAGCACTATTCTCTTGCACCATAGCCAAATTATGGAACTCCCTCCCACACACAATTACCTCCATACCATCATGCACCCACTTCAAACCTTTACTAAAAGCGCACCTAAAAACATGCTGGCTATTCCCTTGCAACTCCCACTCTAATATCACCCTCCCCTTCCAACCACTACCTTTCTTTCCACTCCACTAACTATCTTGATTAAAGCAAGCTCAGATGCTCATAAGCCAGTACTTATTATACAGCAGGAACTTCTTCTTGTAACATTTGTTAATGTCTGTTAAGTACTTCACAGATAAAGATTCTAGTTGTCTACTGATGTACTATGTTCTTCATCTGTAAATATGTTGTAAGTAATTGCTATGTAAATTGTTAATCGCTATGTAATCCAATGTAACTACTGTCTGTTTATTTTAACTGTGGAGCTTTTCTCCCCAGGCCTCCACTGAAAATGAACCTATGTCCAGTTGGACACTCCCGGTCAACAAATATAAATAAATAAATAAATAAATACTACTTTGCATATCCATTTATCAATCATCCTCTCCAGAACTTTTATGTATTGTGACAGTGCTATTCTTACTTCTTCTAGGGTGGGCTTCTGTTCTTCTCTCATTGTAGGCAGTGTCTGGGGGAGTAAAGTTTCTGTGGGGGTTTCTTTATTCAGAAGCTGCTGGAAGTACTCCTTCCATCTGCCTTTCATGTCCTGCAGACTGGTGAGCAGGATGCTGCTGGCATCCCTTATGAAGGGTGTCTGACTGTCTTTATCTTAATGTCTTTGTCTAGCAACCTGATATATTTTTTTTGTGCCACCTACTGAGTCACTTTCCAGAAGCAGGTAGAGTGCCTCGGATACCAAGTTGTTTTCTATTGCAATTCCCTTCTTCGCTTCTTTGTTAGCCAACTAGTATTCCTTCCTATCCTGGTCCATCTTTCTATCTCCCAGTTTTTCCTGCACACATTCTTTCTTTTGATGACTTCCTGGACTTCTGCATTCCACCACCAGCTTTCCTTATGTACCTTATGGCTCGGCCACATATCTCTTCTGTAGTCCTCACACATGCTGTTTTGAAGTGCTGCCATTCTTCTTCAACTCCACCTATTTCCTCCTTATCTTGGGGTGCTAGAGTCATGAGTAATTCCTTGAACTGTTGTACTTTCTGTCCAGTCAACTTCCAGGTCTTCAGCCTGGTCTCTGTTGACCTTAGAGGCTTCAATGACCATTGTGTCTAGTTGAATGTGGCAACCAGTGGATTATGCTGTGGCCGACTGTTTCACTGGGGATGACTTTGCAATCAGTGAATCTATGCTGGTGATCTTTCCTTACTAGGATGAAGTTCACCTGAGTTGCATGTTGGCCACTCTTATATGCAAAATTGTGACTGTATCTCTTTCTGAACCATGTGCTGGCCACTATCAAGTCATTTTCCAAACAGAAGTCTAGAATGGCCTCTCCTCCTTTATTCCTGTTTCTCCACCCATGTGGACCCAGGCAGGCCTCATATCCTGTTCTGTTGGTCCCGATATGTGCAATCAAGTCTTCCATTATCAACACCAATTCCTGTTGTCCTGCTTTATCTAGTAGGTCCTGCAAATGCTGTATGAGTGCACTCTTTTCCTCACTATCACAGCCCTGCAGTGGAGCATGGGCTGAGATTATGAGTACTGCCCTGTGATTACACTGGAGTCTAATTGCCATGAGTCTGTCACTAATTCTGATGACATCCATCACTGCCTTCTGAAGCTCCTCTCTCACCACAATTCCCACATAATTTGTAGCCTGTCCTCATCCTGAGTATTAGACTCTGGATCTCAGGCATATTGTATACCCTGTGGAATCACCATCTACTGCTTTACTGACTTTTTCAAAGGAATTGATGAGACTAAATAAACTGGTCTTCCTTCGACAAACCCAATATGATGAGGGCACAATGTTAATGGATTGTCACTATCTAAATTAATGAGATCTGAGATAATACATTCCATTGTTTTACATATAGGGCTGACTAATGTGTCTACAGTTACGAGGATCTGTTGTTTGACTGTCCCTGTGAATCAACATTCTAATGGATGTTTTTCAGGCTTTGGGAATGCAACCAATGCAGAGACTTAGATTAAAGTAAAGGTTCAAATCATCCATATTTGGGACTGATAATCAGGCAATCTATTACATTATCAGGGGACTGGATAAGGGTCCCTTAGCTTTTGAGAGGGTTGAAAAGACTTATTCCCTATTAATTAAATAGTTTTCTTTTTCAGTAGAATCTGTGCATTAGAAATAACTGTGGGTAGAGTAAAATGTGTGCTAAATTTGTCAGTTATGATATAAGCTATGTCATTTGGTTGAGACTGGGTAGCATTATTGTGAGCTAGCATTGAATATTGCTAGGTGTTAGTTCTTAACTTCATGACATTGATATAGAAAGGTTTACAGTTATGTTTGAGTTTATTGACTATTTTAAGTTCATATTCAGCTTTGAGCATCCTAATGGTTCCGTTAAGCTTTTTACCAGTTTAATTAAATGTGATTTTAAGGTAAGTAGAATGAGGCTGTTTACAAGCATTAAGTAATTTCTTTCTCTTGCTTTATAATTTATTTATACGTCATTCCACCACTTGGATTTGTGTTTAACTTTCTCATTATATCTGTTTCAGATAGGAACTGCCTTATCAAAACAGCTATTTAAGTAGAAGTAGTAGGATGATTAACTAATTATACAAGTATGTTGGCATTTATACTGTCAAAGAAGTGTCAAACATGCCGAACATCATTGAGGTAGGTCAGCTAATTTACTGACTGGTTAGTGGAAGTCCCCCACTGTTGTGTATAATAGGGAATTCAGCTAAGGTATTAAGATAGCTATCATGCTGAGAAGGAGGCATAGATGGTTTTCTATATTTAGATATGAAGTGGTGATTAATCTTGTTCAGGGTGCGTTGGACATCTCTTGTGATATCCTTGACAAATACCAACTCTCCCCCACAATTGTCTCTAGGTCTGAAGATAAGACAGGGACTAAACCCAAGAACAGAAGGAGTTCTTTCATAGTTTTAAAACCATGTTGCTGTAACTACACATATGTGAGGAAGTTCAAGTTGCAAGAGTGCCTCAAGTGGGACCATTTTTAAAGACTCCTGGTGTTGAGTAGAACCACAGTACTCTGTTCCAAATGAGAATTTACAAGGTTTGAATGTTCATCAGAAGAACTCTCCAAAAATGCACTATGGTGGCAGCAACAGGTTTAGACAGAATGTGAAAGCCTTGGCATGACAAGAATAGACCAACTTGCCTCAGGCAGACACCCCTAGGATGAAAACAACTATATAACCAATTATTAAAGCCAGTTATTTTCTCTTTCTTTTCATAGGTCATAGTTTCATAGGTTGGTACTATGCTATCGGCCCTAGGGCCTGTACAAGCCTGGCCATAACAATTCCCTGGCTATTTCTTCCCACACTATTTACTTCCCTGGACTCCTGTCTAGTAGGGCAACTGATGTGATCCCTGGGGTGAATTTCCTTTCTCCCATCCATCATCAAGGTTCCTTCTGAAGAGGGCCAAAGAGGTGCTCTACTTGACATGTATGAGCAGTCTATTCCAGAGTCTGGAGAGTCTCTGAGTCAGGAACCTATCCCTCCAGAATGTTTTGTTTATTGTGATGACAAGGTTTAGATCCCTGGAGTGTGTGGCTCTGAGGGAATTGGGATTTCTTTAAGTGTAGCATGTCCAACAGCTCTGGGTTTGACATGGCCTTGTATGTTAAGCAGAGCAGATGATATGCGACAGAGTATAGCTGGAGTTTTTTAAGGCGGTCAGCATAGGGCATCTGCTTTAGGCCTGTGATTCTTTTAGTGAGGTATTTCTGTGGTCTTTCCAGTTGTTGCAGATGTCTTGAGAGGTACATACCAAATGGGGCATTGTATTCTATAATGGGTCTAATGAGGGATGAGTACAGATGGACAATGACCTCCTTTTTTCTGGATGAAAAGCCCTTAGTGATGAGGTGTGCCACACAGAAGAATTTCCTGACTGTTGTGGCAATGTGGTTATTGAAGGTGAGACCGCTGTCCACCTGTTTCCCTAAGTCTCTTATCACACTTTTGGTGTTTAGTGTACTGCCACCTATGTGGTAATTCACGGGTACATGTTTTTTCCCAAAGGGGATAACTATACATTACTAGGCATTGAGCTTGAGCCCATGGCTCTGGCACCAAGCATCTGTTTCTGTAAGGCCCTTTTGTACAGTACTGACATAATTTGGGGATTCAATAATGGCTCCCAGTTTGCAGTCATCTGCAAACTTTGTTAGCCAGAGTCCCTTAGTGTTGGCCTGTACTTCAGAGAAGTAGATGCCAAACAAGAGAGGTCCCAGGACTGAACCCTGAGGTACTTCACTTGTCACTTGTCTGGAGCTGGATTTGGAATCAGCTACTTTTACAGTGTGGGCTCTGTCAGTAAGCCAGTTGGCAACCCATTGAGTGATGTAGGGATTAATGCCCAACTTAGTAAGTTTATCTATGATTCCAGAGTGGGGGATGGTGTCAAAGGCCTTGGCGAGGTCCAGATAGTCTGTGTGGACTGGCTTACCCTTGTCCACAGCTCTGGAGACTGATTCAAAGAACTCAATTAGGTTCAGGAAACAAGATTGGCCCTTCACAAATCCAAACTAGGTGGAGTCCAGTGTTTTAAGGTTGCCGATGTCTTTGTTTATAAGTTCCATGATAATACATTCCATGGCCATGCAGATCAGGCTCATCAGACTGATGGGGTGGTAGTTCCTGGGATCCAAGGTGGATCCCCCCTTGTGGAGTGGGATAACTGTAGCTGTGCGCCACTCAGTGGGCATGAAGCCTGAGGTAAGGGTATGATTAAACATGACACTTAGGTGAGGTGCCAGTTCATTTTGTAGTCCATGTAGTACACAGCCCGGGATGTCATCTGGTCCCATGGATGCTGTATTCTTAGCTTTGGAGAGTGCGTGCTTCACCTGTGTGGTCATTATTACCGGAATTTGGCAATCTTCCGGCATTGAGATGGGCCATTTAGGGGTGAGAGAGGGGTGAAGTTGGCACTGAATCGATCTGCCAGGATATTGGCAATATCCTTGGGATAAGTATAATTAATGCCATTATGTTGTAGCTCAGAGCAGATCTGAGCATTGCCATTTAGATTCTTGACATAGTTATAGAATGCCTTGTGGCTGTCTTTGGAATCTTTGGCAATTTTATTTTCATAACTAGCAGTGGAGGATTTTATGAGGGAATCTCAGCTTCTTACTGAGGCTGGTAAGGGAGTTTTTTGCATCCTGGTATTTTTCTCTTTTCTGCAACAGTTTCTTCCTTTTGTTGTAAAGTTTGTTTATGGCAAGGGACCACCAGATTGGCTTCCTTTTTTTGGAGGAGAGCATCTTGGTTCTATTTGGGATGGCACGATTCATGCATGAGTGGATGTGCTCGTACAGTGCCTTAGTGTAGGACTCAGCAGTTGAACTTTCAGTTCCTGTCTGCATGGGTGTCATGAAGTTTGTAACTCCTGACTTGAGTAGCATGAAGCCGGCTTTGGAGAAGTTTTTTATGGAGCTTTCCTTACTGGAATTTTTGTTATTATTCTGTTAATATCTAAACGTCACTCGAGCAGTGTTTTCTTGCCTCTGACAAATGCACAGCAAGCTCAGTCATATCCTTTGTCTTACGTCCTCTCCTCATTCTTCTGTGCTATCACATAGCTTTTTCCCTTTTCCCTTTTTGACTCTTCCTCACATAATTATTCAATGCCTTTTGTACTGTATCCCTGACCCATTTCTGTTGCTTGTTTACTTTCTTAGTTTGTTAAAGTCATGTAACTCATTTTCAACAGTTTTCCAGCTTTTCATGCCCCCCAAAAAATCTAATACCATCATCTTCAGTGTTATTATCCACCCCCTAACTCAACATCATACAGTGACAGGGTCTCTGCTGGCTAATGGCGCCTTCACCTGTACTTTTGTTGTCCCTCCATGATGGTGAGGACTATGGATGAAGTTATGCATCCTTGCCAATTTTCTACCTCATCTCCAGCAGGAAGCATATCTGATAGGGACACATCTGAAATATGAAGGGTATAGTTTGGAAATTTATTGCCTACCTCTCACTTCGCTCATTTGTTAAATATTCTGTTACTGCTAGGAAAACATCACACAACTTCTGATTTAAGGCAATTAGCTTGTTTACAGTGAATAGGTTTCTAAGTCTCAGTATCAAAGGCTTTAACCACATTCCTCTGAAATCCCCACCAGTTGCCTTGACACATCTGATTAGTTAAATCATTACATCAGAAGGTATTCCCATTCTGAAAAAAAAAGATATTAACTTCATTATTTGCACAAGGAGGTTCCTTCAAAAATTCTAGTTCTTTCAATCTTATATCCATTTCAAAAGCCTTGACAGAGAATATAGAGTGTATCATCCACCCACAATTTACAAAATTACCTGTAATGTTCTTAATATGTGCCATCATGGATTTTTCCTGTTAAGTCAGTACTTCTAACTGTATCAAAATTTATCTGTGCAAGCTTAAATAATGGCCAGGTTCTGCTAGCCCTGTTCCAGGATCTGCTAAAGCATTTGACATCATTAATCCGGAGAATTTTCTAGACAGGTAGTCAAGAATAAGTAGTGTCACATTAAAGTGGCTTTAGAGCTACTAACAGGAAATACAGTGTTACCTGGATGAATGAGTATTCTAGCAACGTGAAGTTCCACAAGATTTAATATTTGGGCCTATGTCATCACACTACTGGGGCTTCAGTTTTTTGCAAGCCCTTGACTTCACTCACAAGATTTTCTGGCTTACAACTGCCCCATTGCTACTTCTTCTTTATTACTTGCACTCCCTGATAACTGCGGCGGTGGTGCTGCAATAGTGTTGTCACCTCACAGTAAGACGTTGTCCTGTTTGATTCTCAGCTAGAGCGTCTTCTGTGTGGAGACATGCGTGAATGGGTATACCTTCGTTGAAGGTTGTGCATCAGGGCTGGCAACTTGGCATGTAAATATCTACTGCCAATCATTAGCGGACCGGAGTTCCGCTGTGGCGACCCCTAACTGGGAAGAAACGAAAGACACAACAACAACATTGTTAACACAGGAGCAGAATGTTATGAGTCTCTCATTCTCCTCCAAGTGACATTCACTGTTTATAGAAGTCTTCCAAAGCAAAAATTGAACAGGATAACAACTCAAAAGATAATAATAAAAAAATAAAAAATAAAAATTCCATTTAACAATGGGTGGAATTCTGGAATAATAACATTTGTGAGAGCATACCCATTGTTTCATGGAATATTTCTTTTTTTATAGAAATCTGCTTATAAATTCCCCTTGAGTGGAGAAAAAAAAAACACTTACTTGGTTTTCTGTCTTCTAACATTCCTCAGGTCCATTTCAAAAACTGTGTCATGACTCAATATGAGGATCATACTGTATTACTAAGGCTGATTTTCATACTGTGGCTGAATGTATACATCAAGCTGAATGAACTAAACATGAAAACCAACCCCTTTCCTCACACTTATTAATCAACACTAGCAAAAGTGACTCAGTTATATTCAGCAGCTGTCTGTACTTCTTATTTTTTTCTTTTGTCTGTTACTACCTGTGAAGAAAAGTTGGCTGAAGTTACCAACGCCATTAAAAGGTAAATGCTACATGTTAATGTAGACACTTTGCACTAAAGTATGCATGTCCCCTTCATGTGGATGGTGGGGATTGATAGCCACTCTCTCCACTGAGATCATTTGATATTGCATACATGTTGCATGCTCAGGGCTCATTGTGAATAAACATTACAGTTACTACAGGTGCTTGTCGCTAATGATCATCCTAACTGTAGCGGTGCTCTACTGCTTTATTTGTCAGATATTGATCCTATCAGTTGTATATGTTACCTATCACTTAATTCTAAATGTATTTGTGAGTATAATGCAGGATATTTACAACAACCTACCCAATGAAATGCATAATATTCCTGAGTGATGACAAACTTATCTACTTAGTGACAAAGTCATGTTTCCCAAGAATATTGTCACACTAAAATGCCCTACAATTAGTACAAGAGCTAACTTGATTTAATCCAGCTGTTCTCTCTTCTCCCACAGTTAACAAAGTCATAAGAGGTATAGCAAAATCATTCTGGACTTTTGATATACATTCTAATTCTTTAAGCAATCATGACATAGTAATTGCACATTGGTCCTTTGGATGCCAAGAATCCCCTTCTAATCAAATGACTCAGTAATCACTCAGAACGAAGAGAGACAACTTCACTGCAGAAACTAGATTCCATAACCTAGAGCAATATACTGTCAGAAACCAAGTCTATAGCAGCATTGAAACTCTGTATTACCATCCTTATTCTGCTGTAGGATAAAATATAACTTGGTAGATATTGAACACAAAAGGTTAACGAATGCATATTGCTAACTTAAGTAAAGAAGGGCATCTAAATGAAAGGGACAGAGCTTGCACTGAATGGAAAAAGGACTCCTTACATTAAGAAAAAAAAAAATCTAGAGCATTTTACCTAAGGAAATATAATGTAGCGTAGTAGCAAAGGATGATTTTTGTTGGATTATATATAAAATGTGGTCCAATGCATCATTGATGCAAGGTGAACTGTAGACCCAAGATGAGGACAAATAAAACATTTAAAAAATTAGACCAAACTATTCTGGAAGGCAGTAAAATAATTAAATGAAAAGCAACAGAAGGCATAAAAAAAACTCTGGTATTATTGATCCCAGTTCTGTACATCTTTTCAAAGACCATGTAATAATCATAAAGCGGTAAACTGTGACCTGCATATCAGCTATGGACCACCTATTTTCAAAAATCTGTTACGCCAACACATATAATATTCTTCCACATCAAGACAACAGCTATAGAAGCAATCAGGAAACCTATTAGAGGACCCAACGTCAAATGGAAGCACCTTAAGCTGCTAACTATATCCCTTCATTTCTTAGAATATGTGTCCCTCAACTAGATTACTAGTTTATAATTTCAAGTTATATCTCGCTACTGATATTTTGTCACCACTCCCCCTTTATACATGCAATTATATTTTCATTTCCAAAATATACAAGAGCACAATCACTTCAAGACTGCAGATCAGTTACTGATGTTTCTCATTAGCTAAGATTTTTGAAGGAATCATTGACAATTAGCTAAAGACAAAGTCACTAAATATAGACTATTATCACAATGCTCAGCTTGGTTTCAGACAAGATTTAACACCCTAACTGCCATGTCTAATGATATAGAGGCTTGTTTTTTTTTTTTTTTTTCAAATGTGGAGCATTAGCTTCTTTTTATTGACATGAAGTTGTTGTTGTTGTTGTTTGTCTTTTCGGCTTTTCCCGGTTAGTGGTCGCCACAGCGGAACTCCAGTCTGCTAATGATTGGCAGTAGATTTTTATGGTCCCATGTTGCCAACCCGACACCCAACCTTCAGTGAAGGCACGCCCATTCACACATGTCTTTCAAAGGCCATTCGACTGCAGGGAGGACATGCTGACTCCACACAGAAGGCACTCCAGCCGAGAATTGAACAGGATATCCTCTTGCTGTGAGGCAACAATGCTACCACTGTACCACCTTTTTACTGACATGAAGAAGACCTTCAAACCATTAATCACCAGCTTTTAGTTGCAAAGCTATTAAGGAAGGATTTTAATAAGGAATACTTGAATATTTCAAATGCTGCCTGGAAGACAGAACTTTTAAAAACGTCTTCAGTACTAGTGTTCTTCAAGGCTTTGTATTAGATCAACTCTTTTTCACTGTTTAGTAATCATTTGGTACTTGACCTCTGTTATAAAATTGTAATACTTAGTTCTGACAAAACAAAATCCTATGTGAATTGAAATGGCAGCTTAGGCTGAATGCCTTTGTGTACCTGGGTTTAAATGAGTATACTAGTATCAACTGTTTACTGAAACTTAGACATGTTGAGGGTTAACATTCTCAACATTTATAAATAATTTTTAATTTTTTCTTGGTGGAACCTGATTGGTTAATTGGTTAACTGGAATATGTTTTCAAATCTTGGCATCACAATGTTTTTTAGTTCTGAAGAAGCCCCATGTTATAATTGGGGGATGAAAGCGATCAACTGAGTTCTACTCAGTAAAAATAATTATTCAATTTGGTGGCTTGAATTGGTTGTTTCCTTTGGAATTTTTCTTTTGCTTATGTGCTTTTGGCTTCCCTTTTACAGCTAGTCTGCCACCTACTAGGGGTGCAAATATCCTGGATCTGGTACTCACAAATATGAAGAAACATTGCCCCCCCCCATAATATCTTCACTAGTCAGATCAGATCACAAAGCAGTAACCTTTAAATAAATATAAAGGCTGAACTCCCACCAAACCCCAGATACATTAAGAACTTTTTAAGGATAACTATCTCCTATTAAGTGAAAACCCCCTCAACTCAGAGGACATAGTGGCCTGAGAGGAAGCTTTTATGGAAACCATGTACAAGCACAATAAATAACTGCATAGAAACAGGAGTTCCAAACCAAAATAAACTTCAAAAACAAGCCCCCTTGGTGGACCCTCAGTATAACTAGGTCATACAACAAAAGAATGAAAATCCTGTCCAAAATAAATTGGAAGGGTTGCAGCCAAAAGACAAAATCTCTCTCATCAGTTTCAACAAGCAACTCAGGGGACTAATGAAGTCCACCAAAACCAATTTTTGAGGTAAAAATAACCTTCCAGGCTAAGGATAACCATAAAGCATTTTTTCAGTTATGTAATCGACCTTAAAGGGAAAACCCAACAGTGTGCTGAACCAATAGTAAACTTCCTATACTGAACTGGGGGATATAGCAAATTTGCTGGATGATACATTTAGTTCCAATTTCATCCCATTTTATCCCCAGGCCTCACCATGAAATACCCACTACCATTTCTCCATTAACTATCACTAAAGAGTAGGTCCTTACTGCACTCTCCAGAGCTAAAACCATTGCATATGTGGGTCCTGATAATATGCCAGGATACCTCCTAAATAGCTTGAAACATGACCTGTCAGGACCACTAGAATCTATATTCAAGCACAACCTCTAGACAGGCTACATGCCTAAGGAATAGAGGACTGCAACTGTCATCCCTCTACAAAAAGGGGGGAACATCAGTAGACCCAGGGAGCTACAGACCCACAAGTTTGACTAGTCTTATATGCAAGGCAATGCAAAGAATTATTGTGGAGCTGATAAGCAAAGATATAGGAAATCTTCAAACACTGAACCTATCCCTGTTCAGTTTCATCGAGGGCAGATCATGTCTACTAAGCCTGGTGGACTTTATTGAGAAGGTCACTAGAGCCATGGGCAAGGGCAAAATGGTACATACTGCCTACCTTAACTTGACAAAAGCATTTGACACAAAATCTAATTTGGATATTATAGAAAAACTCACAAAGTTAGGCATAAATCCCTATGTCAGTTGATGGATAGGCAATTGGCTCACAGATAGGACACATGAAGTCAGGGTGGGGTCCTCCACCGAGAGGCCTGTTACTAGGGGTGTCCCATACAGCTCAGTAAGGGGACATCTCCTGTTTCAGATATACTTCTATGAATTCAAGGCAAATGCAGAGGGCCTTTTGCTGACGACTGCAAACTGGATGCAATCACTGAATTCCCCAAAGATGTAGATGTCCTCCAGAAAACTCTGACACAGACAAATAACTGGTGCCAGAATCATGGCCTAAAACTCAATGCAAAAAATGCATAATTATACACTTTGGGATGATGACCACCCTGAAAATTGCAACATAGACTTAGTCATAAGGGACTTGGGAACTTAGGTTGTCAGTAATTTGAACTTTAATTACTGTGTGTTTATGATTTTGAGAAAATTCTTCTACGTGGCACAGCTTATAAATAAGGGCATGGCATTCTGATGTAAGGAGAGCATAGTCCTACCATACTCAGCCTTTATTTGACCAATAATCGAGTACAATGCACCTTTTGACATGTACCTGACCAGGCATTTGTAACTGCTGGAGTGGCCTCAGAGATTCATCACTAAAAGAATACAAGGTGTAATTAATGTGTCCTATGTGAACCACCTCAAAGCCCTATCCTTGTACTCAGTCTCCTACAGACTACTGAGGGATGATCTATGCTTAACCTAACAAGGCATTCTCCTGTCCAGCCCTTATGGATCTGCTACACATTCACAAAATAAACAGCAATATAATTGCCCAGTCTAAGGATCTAAACCTTGTCTGTGCATGCTGTAGGGACAGGTATGTGTCCCAGAGATTATCCCCTTCTCTGAAGCAGACTTCCCATTCATGTGAAACAGAGCTGTTTTTTTAAGCTTATTCAAATGTAATTTGGACCAACGAATGGAAAATCATTAATTCACCCCTCGTTTGTCACCTGTGTCCCTTGTGGATGGGCTAGTTTGTAGATGCCCTAAACCATTCTAGCCTGTGGACATTGATTAGGAAAACTGTGACAAGAATGGCTAGGCTTAGTAAGGCTGTAGGGCCATTAGACTTGTAACCTCCTATAATCCTATAATGCTATGAACAGATAACTGTCGCTTTCTCACATTGTCGATGATGGCACTCATTACTGAGAGAAAGCCATAACAGTGCTATAACTAGTAAGATATCCAGATATTGAATGTGACATCAGAGAATAATTACCAGTGAGTTTTAAATTTTAGAAAAAGTCAGATTTTTCAGAAGTTTAGGAAAGGTAGGTAGGCTGTATATGAAATTAAAATCCTGTGGTACATGGTGTGGAAATGATTGCATGTTTCTATGATGATGAAATAGCACTAGAAGTTAGAGATAAATTACATGTAAAAATGAGGAGTTTCGGAACAAAGATATTGGGCCTTTTGGGAGGCTGGGCTGAAGACAGTCAGAGGAAGACATGGTCTCACCAGGCACTGAACTGCACACATCCGTCTGGTATAATTGTAGGTCTAGTGCACAATGTTAGGAAGATCCCTGCCTCAGAAAGCTAGAGTCCAAGCCTGACCTCTGTCCACTGTCTCATTGAAGTTTACATGTTCTCCCATGTCTGTTTTGGGTTTCTCTGGTCAATCTGTTTTTATCCCAACTCCAAAAAAAAACATGTTGGTTGACTGGGTACAGTGAACTGTTTATATACTACATTTATCATTACCTCTGTCTCCTGGGTCACGTTGAAAAAGGATTTGAGAAAGACCAGTTTAACAAACAAATTAATTAATTTTTGACCATAGTCAGCTCTTTGGCATGGAAGGAGAAGCTGTAGGTGACACAAGTTTAACTAGTGGCATGGGTGTCTGAAGGAGCTGGCTGGGGAGGATGAGAATAAGTGGCCACTGTTTGCTCATCCATTCTGAGGGGAGGGAGGTGGCACTGGCCTGCCAACATGGGTCACACCTATTGGCAGTACTAGGTGAATACCTAGGGGAGTTCTGGTTGGCTAAGCCTGTGCTGTAATAGTACACTAAAATACTAGAAAGCCAAGGGGAACATGGGATATAGAGGATCACTTCCACTCAGGAGGAAGCAATTGTGGTTCAGATGAGCTGCTAAACTGGTGCTCCCAAGAAGTATGGCGTAGTCAACCCAACCCCTTATAGCTTGCCTACTACCTACCAGTAAACTCTTCAAAGGGAATGAAGGAGTGATAGCTTTCTTGGGCAGGAACTAGTGGTCCATAGACATACATCTCAACTGACCAGATTTTTAAAGAATGTCTGTATTTTGCCTCATATTTTTGTTTTTTTCCTCATAAATTTGTGATTTCCTGGCAAATCACTGAGGATTGAAGTCACTAAAAATAACATGTATTTGACTTTCAGACATGATATCCTTCAGAAAATGCATGCTAACACAAATCCTGTTATTCTAGAAATTATCTAACAGCAGTATTTAAAATCTGTCCCTATTTTTGGACCTTTGTTCACCCATTATTTTAGACTTTGTCTAGATTTCTTCAGTTAAGAAGTTGAGAGGTCTGGCCATAGGACTCTCACCTAGCCTGGGAATACCCATCTCCTGTTCCACCAGAACAAGTGGGCCAGTTAGAAGAAGATGGAGGAGACACTGGGCAAGGCTTTGAGTGGGAGCAAAAAAAATATTTGTGACCGTCGGACCCTTCTATGCATTATGCTGCACAATGTTAGATGTAGATTGCTCCTTGGGGGTGAAACAACATGTTCAGTAAAAATACTTCCTAATGTCTGCACAATTATTGACACCTTTCTGTAATATTATGTATAGCACTGCATGCATTGTCAGTGTAAAACCAGGCTAAATGCAGGCATGTCAGAAGAGCTCTAAGAATAACGCAGAGTCTAAATCCAAAACACAAGAAAAATGCATATGTTCTTATACCATTAAGGAGAAAGGATGCAACAGAAACATTAAATATCTCAAAAGAATTATGTGCATCTATTTATGCTTTTAAGGAGAATGAATGCAACAGGGACATTTAACACCTCAAAGGAATCCTGGGTACAGACACAATCATTGGTCTTATCACTCTGAGTACAACTTACCCTACACTGCTACGCATGCAAATATTTTAATAGTTATAAATGTTCATCTATTAAGAACATTTTTACATTTGTATCATGTTTTGCTCTATGCCTTGTTTCTCATTGCAACGTCTTTGGGGTATATTTAATCCTTCACTGTATAGCTGTAGTGAATTTCATTTAACTGCCTTGTGTACAATATATTGGCTAACAATAATCTTTGAAACTGCCGACATACCCAGTTATCATATGTATAATCAGAAAGGGAGTGGAGAGAGTCCACCAAAAAGTAGCTGTTGTAGTACTTGTTGGACTTGGACCACTGATGAGGGAAGGACATTCCCTACCAAGGAACACACAAGGTTCACTGCAATGGAAAACTGCTGAATAATTTATTTGGTCTAAGTATGCTAACACATCTATTTAGGTATTTAGTAGTAGTAACCGCTTAGTATTAAAATGTGACTGTGTAAATTAGATGATCTCCATTAGAAACCTATATAGCAATATTCTCTTCCCTGATGCAGAAAGAGTTGTAAGATACACTAAGATTTATATAATGGCAACCTATCTTACTCTCTGGTTGCTGCAGTCCCTTGTGGTCGCTACAGGCTGCAGGAACAGAATTATATAGTTTATAACAGTCTACACTAATTACATAACATCACAGAAATACAAATATAAAATAACTGAAAAATCAAGACGTTAACTAACTAAGCCTTTCATTTTCAGAAAGTCTTGATGCCATGTGTACTGCAAATATAACACATGCAATATTCAAAAGTGACAGCTGCATAGAAGCATTTCTACTTTAAAGCTGTCAAAATGCAAAACTAAAATAAATATTCTGCTAACTACAATATGTTGGATGTGTGCCTCAATAAACCAGTACATATTATTACCTTGCTAGAATCAGAAGCTTGGGTGCAAACAATATAATCTTTTCAATACACAATATGTACTTTTGGGTCCCATATTTTGCAACTAACAATCCACTGACCACATATTACCTGGAAACAATAACGACTATGAGAATTTCATTATTAGTTTCTACGTTTGGTAGTAGATTTACTCAAGGTTTTTGTACAGAAGTGCAGGTCATAGCTACTCAGTAGCTAAACCAGATATCTCATTATTGTTTGGGTCCTAAAAATCTCTAACAGTATTTCAGTGTAACAAGTTAGAGTACTGCATTCTAGCAACAACAGTAAAATGAACAGATAACTGAAAATCTAATCTTTGGCAAGATCCTAAAGAAACCTTAAAAATTTTAAGCAAAAAAAAAAGGTGAGGACTATAAAATGCAGCACCATTGACACACTGCACAGAACTAAAACAGTTTATTAATAAGAAGAAAATCAACCCAAGACCCAAACCTAATGAACTTACTGCATGTCCATACTTTTGCTAGATAGGCATATTTAGAGAGTAAAGGCACATAACTTACTCAGCAGCAGATTATGAGACACATAGGCTGCGAGATTAAACTTGTTATTTAAAAGAGCAGGTGGCATTGCTATTATTTAGAAAAACAACTTAGAAATAACTCATCCCATCTAAATATCCCAAAATTTAATAATGCTGAACTGATTGCATATCTCAAAATCAACTAAAAGAACTCTGTATGTATCTCAGTAAAATGCATCTTATCAGCTAACAACAATACCAGAGCCAAAAATATCCTACACTGGATATCTGAAAACATCCCCAGAAAATCTTCATCTTAGGTGACTTAAATATAGACTGGCAATCCATAAACAGGAGCAACCTCAAGGACTCTATTCACCTATTTAGCTTTACCAAGCTAATAAGCTCCACCACCAGAATCAACAAAAGTACCAACAGGCATTCCACTCTGGAGTGGATATTGACAAACAAACCCCATAATAAAAAATCCTCTGGTTGCTTAACAGATACTATGTGACCATCTCCCAACCTATGTAATAAGACAACAATGTGGTTCCCCCAAGCAAATGATCTATAAACAAATACACAATATAACCAAATTTGACAAAGACACAGCTATTACAGCCCTGTCTCACTACAACTGGAATGTATTAAGAGTAATGCCCATAGATGAAGCAGTTACTCACTTCAATTAAACCTTCCTAAAATACTAAATGATTTAGTATAAGAATGGTAAAATCGAATACAACACCATGGCTGACAAAAGAGACCAAACAGCTAATACTGCAAAGAGATAAAGCATGGAAAGAAGAAGAAATAGAGGTGTAAGAATAAAACACAACATGCCTTCCAAAACTTTAGATATCTCAGAAACCATACCAAGATCCTTATTAAATCTGACTAGAAATCATCCTACAGTAATCTCCAACAAAAGTACCACAACAACTCCAAGCTTGAATGGTCACATTCTATTTAAAACAAAAGAGTCCATTGCCACTCAGTTCAAGACTCATTTTATCCAATCAGTTCTATCACTAATCAATGGCCACATCACTTCTCCCCTCCAACTTCCATCTATTCTTGACAGCAACACATTGCCTTTTAGTTTTCAGCCTCTCACAACATCAACCATAAAAAATTTAGTAGGCAAATTAAAAGCAAGAACCTCAGCTGCTGATAACCTTCTCACCAAGTTCTTCAAAATATGTGCAGAAGCACTAGCAATCCCTTTTACAATTCTCATCAACCCATCAATAAATGAAAATTATAGTCCATTCATCTGGAAAAATCAGTTATTATTATCCCTTCACAAAGTAGGTACCTCTACTGAGTTATCACACTACAGACCTGTTTTGCTATCCTGTCAACCCCCTCAAAAATGCTTGAGAAATGTATTCACTGTTAGCTTATGAAACATATAACCAAACACAACCTCTTTTAGGTTCATTGGTTAGTACTAAGCTAAATGCCCTTGTGAGCCATTTTAAGCCTAGGCAATTATCCCTTGTGAGACTCAAATCCTGCACCTTGTGTTTGTAAGGCAAACACCTTAACCATTAGACCACCCTTCCAACACCCAGCACAGTTTCAGGCTCAGCCACAGCACTACTACTGCCCTTCTCTGTTTCACCAACATAGTGAACCAATACAGAAATGAGGGCAGCCTTGTTTCTTCACTTTTCCTTGACCTTTCCAAATCATTTGACACAGCGTCCCACCAAAAGCTTCTTCCTGAACTTGCAACTCTAGGTCTCACTTACCCTCTCTCTCCTAGTTTCACAGTTATTTATGCAGTTGTCAGCAGGCAACTAAATAGCAATAAAACCTTTCGACAATTCAACAAATCTCTGTTGGCCTTCTCCAAGGGTCAGTACTTGCTACCCCTTCTATTTAATATTTTCATAAATAAACTTCATACCGCTACAACATTTCCCACTCTTGTACAATAGTCTGATGATTCGTTCCTTATCTCCTCTACCCAATCCATAAAAAGATTACAGGAAATCACTCAAAATCTTTAACTGACATTGAAATATGGCTAAAAATTCTAACTTTCTGCTTAATGTAAAAAAAATCATAAATAAATAATAAAAAAAGCTCACACTTTTGCTCCAAAACAACACCTTAGCTGAAAACATACATTTCATATTATCTAAAGTTGTTGTTGTTGTTGTTTGTCTTTCGGCTTTTTCCCGGTAAGGGGTCACCACAGCGGAACTCCAGTCCGCTTATGATTGGCAGTAGATTTTTATGAAATGCCGAGGTGCCAGCTCGATGCCCAACCTTCAATGAAGGCATGCCCATTTATGCACGCATGTCTTTCGAATGCATTATCTAAAGTAATAACACAAAAATAGAAACCATAAGCCAAACTAAACTTCTCTGAGTCACAATAGATGACAACCTCAAATTTGATCATCACATACTTTATTCCATCAAGAAAACTCACCAAAATGTGGTTCCCTCTACAGGGCCAAACACTACCTGACAGATCAATTAAGGATTACCTTAGTAGCAACAGCAACACACTTCCTTCCTTCTCTGTTATATGCTTCCTCTATTCTTACAAATATAAAGACCACTTAAAAAACTAAACTAGCATCCTGCTACTACAAAATAGCTAAATTTGCAGCCAACCATATAAAGTATACCACTGCCTTGCATTAAAACAACTAAAATGGCTTAAACTCCCATACCAGTTGATATAATCATAAATAATCATTGTCCACAACCTATTGTACATTCCAGACTAATGCCCAACATTACAAAATACTCCAGCGTACTATTCACTCACTAGAGACCTTCACTCTAGCAATAAACTCTTACTATGTATCAGCAAGACATTTAACACTGTTGGAAACTCTCTCTACTCCTATTATGTGTCAAAACTTTGGAATGAAATCCCCAAATAGTTAAAATAGATAGAAAACGTAAATAATTTCAAAACTTTGCTTAAACAGCACCTATGCCAAAGATGGCTCTGTTCTTCCTGCTAGCTTTACTCAGATTACTTTTCTCCAACTCTTACAACCACTTTGCTTCCCAATCTTTTGTACCTTATCAGTCTTCTTCATACTGCACTAATTTCCTAAACTCTTACTCTTCCTACTTTTCTCCTCTGTCCATTTATCTTCCTGCTCATTTCCATAATTTCTCATATCTCTTATCATAAATTTTAAGCTACATGACTACTAGTCTGTCTGTCTGAAAATTATTACTAATCTCAAAAATACCCAAGTTTGATCTTTCCCCTGCAGCCATCATGCTATAAATTCATTAGCTATTACGTCATTTTATTTTTCTATCCAATAATTAGCCAATATCTGTTAATCTCTCTCTCTTGCTGTTTGTGTTAAAATGATATGTTCATGTATGAAATATTTACAAATCATATAATTAAGCTTAGGTGCAGATGTTTCACCCTGACATAAATTTGCATCGTGTGTAACTTAAATGTGGAGCCAGGCCTCTGCTGAAAATGGATTTTACCCAATCAAAATTTTCCCGACCAACAAAGATAAATAAATAAATAAATAAATAAATAGCCCTATTTATTTGGACCATTGGAAAATATGCATCAGAACTATAAAAAATGTCTTTAAGTCATCCTACTTACTGAACACTGAAATGCACCTACAATTTGTTTATTTTAAGGGTCCGTGGGCAGCCCATTAAAAAAAGAAAGAAAAAAATCAGTGTAAATATGAGCTCTGGTGGTTTTTAACATCACAGAAATGGCATGCGTAACAGGTACGTTCGAACCACTAGCTTAATACCTTTGTGACATTTAGAGAGCGGAGGTAACATTTCTTATAAAGGTGGTGTCCAGTGAATAAATGAATGAATTGTGCTTATTTTTGGTTTTGAGATTTTAACTTAAGTAAGTTGTGATACAGATCTTCCCACTGTAGTATAAGTGCAACATAAAATGAATACAGTCAGTGTCCATTAAGGAATTTGCAAAGTACTAAATCTTTGTTTGATACCAGATTCTGCTTACGTTTTAGTCTGACGATAAGCATTTAAGGCTGTGAGCTGTTGATAAGCTGCTTCCTAAAGTCCAGGGCTTTTTTTCCCTCATCTTCCAGTTTTCTACTGTGTGACTCTAAGCAAGTTACTTAACCAGTTGGGCTCAGGGGCAATAGGGACACTGGACTGGGCTCCTCAATGGTCTCCCAGACCACGTATCTAGTAACCACCTATGAACTTATGAATCTTCCACAAGTTTATTTTGTGCATCCTTTCAGTTGGATTTATCAGAAAATATCTCAAAGAATATCACAAGTATGATTTTTTGAGTGGCATACATAAGAAGAGTGAGTGTCATACTCTGATCATACTTCCCAAGTTTATTGGTATTTTAGACTTGAGAGCTACTAAATATTCAATGAATCTTCTGTTGCAACAAACACATAAACTTCAAGGAAGTAATGTAGCAAGCAGTGACTAAAACAGCTGTAAAACAAAGCCCCAACACTGTGTCTTATTCTGAAATATCATTAGTAGGGTTAAACCAGCAATGTATCACAAGGCTGAAAGCAAACATCTACACATATAGTGCAAAGCAAAATTTCACATGCATTATGGGAACAAAGTACAAACAACATGTGGTTTATGGAGATCTACTAAACATTACTAAGAGACAGAAAACATTATATCACTCATAAAAAGAAATGAATGATTACATGCAGTAAATATGTTACAAGCAATCATTGCAGTCTGTTTCCATGTAACAAGTGGAAATCTTTTCTTTTTAACGTGTTGCTAATTGAATTTTGTTGTAAAGTGCTATGAATTTTTCACAGTCTTATTGATGTCAGATCATGTTAATTTGGTTTCTTTTCCACCTACCGCTCAACCTCTTAGAGAAAGAAAACCACAGCAGGAGCTATAAACATCTTAAACATTGAAACTGCATCAGCAGTAGAGGCTTAAATATTTATTGCATTGAGCATGCATATTATGAAAGTTACAAGATTACAGTAGGTTTACAGTAGGAAATGAAGAAGGAAACATATGGAGAATAAAAGAGGAAATAGAGAAGTATGTATAGTAGGAGAATTAGTTAAGGAGAAATAGGTACATTAATGGAATAAAACTGAAGGTGGTGAAGTATTGGGGTAGAAGTGCTGCTACGGGCATCTAGAAAAAATGGAGTGGGAAGAGGGCAGTAGTAAAGGTTGGTACAGAGATTGGTGATGGGGTGAAAGGAGAAGGCACTACAAGCTTAGGTAAGAGAGACGGGGAGATCAGGTGAAGGTAATGCAAGTAAAGATAAGAAAAGTAGTGAGAAGAGAGGAGATGAGATAGTGCAGTGAGATGGGGAGTTAGAAAAGGAGATTGGGAAGTAGGGGGATGGCAGGGTGGGAGAGGAGATCAAGCTGTGGGGAAACAGTCTGAGGTAAGGAAGGTGGTATCAGTGAGCAGGACTGTTTTAGGGTATGTTTAAAGCTTGAGAAGGTGCTATTCAGCTTAAGTGACAGCAGGATGTTATTCCTTAGTTTAGCAATGAATGTAGTGTAAAGAGCTTTACTGGCTTTATTTGAGTTACAGGTAGTTAGAAGTATTTTATTGTTAGTAGTAGTAGTAGTTTAGGTAATTTGGTAATTTTAGCCAGTTTAGTTGTCTCAGGGCTATGCTTTTGCAGTTACTGTAAGGTAGGTTGCATGCAAATATGGCTATTTTGTTATATCAGACCTCAACTTTATTTTCAGAGTTGTATGTAAGTTGGTGAAAATGGGTGAAGTGTATAGTAGTGAGGAGGGGAAATTAGAAGATGCCAGACTTTTCTAGAAGAGTCTGTGACAAAAGGTTTAGAATGATAGTGGAAACTGAGCTTTGTTTTTTTTTTTTTTCTGATGGCTTGGAATATGTTTAGGTCGAATTTTAAGTTATCATCTGTCGAAAGTCAGCCCAAGTAATTTTGTATTGGTACATCCTCAACTGGTATGTTATTGGTTGAACTAACATAGAAATTGTGTTTTTGAGTAGACAGAGTTTTGGTAGTAAAGAGCATAAGCTTCTTTTTCACATTTAGCAGAAGCTGGTAGTTAGTTAACCAAAATTCAGTTGAGGAGAAGCAGTCTTGGGTGAGTTTTTGTAGCTGGGTAAGGCTTTGATTGCTACATATAAGGGTGGCATCATCTGCATATTATAGAAGTGATGAGTAAGGCACTACTTTTTGGAGGTTGTTGGTAAAGATGTTGAACAATAAGAGGCCTGGAACTGAGTTTTGAGGTACGCCTACTGAGACTGGCAAGAAGGGAGATAGTTCTTGTTTCCATTTTACAACTTGAAATCTGTCACTAAGGTAGCTGTGGAACCAAGATAAGTTGACTGGGAGAACCCGGAGAGGCTAGTTGTATGAGTAATTTATGATGGGAGACAATGCTGGATGCTTTGGACATATCTAGGAAGAGGAAATTTCTGTTGGTATCGATGGTATTAGTGAAACTGAGTAGTGTAGTGCTAGTACTGTGGAATGGCATAAGTGCATGCTGGGTGGGGGGAGAAAGTAGATTATTATTGATGAGATAATGTAGAAGTTGGGTGTGTATGCATTTCTTTAATTTGGATAAGGGTGGTGGAACAGATATGGGTCTGAAATTAGAGGTCAGTGGAGGGCACGCCTTTATGGAGAGGTATAATGTGTGATGGTTTCCAAAGTAAGGGAACATAGTTATCTGTAATAGATTGGTTTACAAGAAGAGAGATGGGGTATGAGTAAGCTTCTACTTCTAGTTAAGATACTCAGTGGATAACTTGCAGGTAGCAGGGGCTGTAGATTTAAGTTGCAGTAGGTGCTTTCTAATAATAGCTGTTGGCACTGGTTGGAGGGAGACAGGGTTTAGATGAGTATTCTGCCTGAGGGAGATACTAAGGGGAGTGGCTGGTAGATGTTTCAATAAGGAGAGTATTGATTGAATAAAGTGGGGGTTTAAAAAGGGAGCTACACAAGTAGAGTTGCTAGCTGTTGGGGAAGGTGTGGAAATGTGGCCTGGATGTAACAGTCTTTTTATTGGTGACTAGCATCTTTTGGGTTGTAAAGCACAAGCAAAAATAACAAGTTATGCTAAAGACCTGTTGTACCAAACCAAATAAATACGAAAAACAAAGTACAGGTCACCGCTGAATTATTCTTTGTGGAATCTCCTTTATTAAAAGTAGAATAATCCTTCATCAGACATAATTCAAAGTAACAAAAACAGCCATATTTAAAACACAGATCATCCAATCACTTACTCCTAAAAGCCCGCCTTTTTTGTAAAGCAGGTTTAATTGGTAAAACATCGTTAAGACCAGGTGGTCTATGTGCTCTTAAATCTACTATCCACTTGGATTCAGCTAATGCTGTTCTATGCTGAATGTCCCGCGGCTGTCTCATTAGTGGCAATATTTACAATGCATCTGAACTTAAAAGTGTGTGTGGGATTAATCTCTATATGTCTGAATAAAGCATTGCTCACTTGACATGTTCTAATATTACTAATATACTGTAAAATCCGAACCTTCAGCATGTTATTTGTCATACCTACATAAAAACTTTCACATTGTTCACAATTGGCCATATATACTAAGTGTTTTGTCCTGCAAGTAGCCCTCCCTTTAAATATAAAAGTTTGTGTCTTATCAGGATGTTTATATTCAGTGTCACTATTAACATATTGACAAGCCTTGCAGTTGCCACAGGGATATGTGCCTGCTCTAATATCTATTGTAGGTCTCTTATTCAAATATGTCTCCTTACATAACAGGTCTTTGAGATTGTTGTTTCTCCTATAATTAAACATGGGACGTTCTGCCACTACGTCCTTAAGACTAATATCACTTCTTAGGATATTCCAATTGTTCTGAACTATATTACATATGTCTTTAATATTACTACCATACGTAAAAAGTATTTTAGGTTGTTCCTTCCCGCTACTACATAATCCTGTATCTATTTGTCTGCCAATAACAGGGCCTTGCAACCATGGCCTATTCTTTGTCTTCCTATGTAATACATTGTTTCTAACCACCTTACTAACCATGTTCCTCTCATAGCCCCTATCCAAAAAATGTCCACTCAGCCTAGAAAGTTCCTCATCACAATAAGTATCTTCAGAACATACCCTAGATATCCTACCCACTTGGCTCTTGACAATATTGGGAAAGATATGCCTCGGGTGCATGCTGTCATAGGATAACAATGCATTTTGCCAACATTGTTTCCTATACAATTTCGAGGTGAAACCAAGATTACTCTGTTCCACACAAACATCCAGGAACTCTATCTGAGTAAAAGAAGTTTTGGCACTAAAGGTCAAAAAAGTGGTAGTGGTGTGGAGAAAGGCTAAAAAGCTCTCAAAGGTAGAAGTATCCCCATCCCACAAAATAAAAACGTCATCCACAAATCTGACATACAAAACTATGTACTTATTCCATTCCTGATTATTAAGAATTTCCTTGGTTTCCCATTTGGACATAACCAAATTTGCATATGTATTAGCACAGGGGGTGCCCATAGCTACCCCCTGTGCTTGTCTGTATATGGACCCTGGTCCTATAAAGACATTGTTGTTCAGTACCAAAGCTAGTAAATTCTCCACAACCAGTCGCTTATGCTCAGTTGCTCCCAATCTACTTATTACTTCACCCACTGCTGTTATCCCATATTGTTGTTCAATAACAGTAAACAAACTGTTGACATCCAGTGTAGCCATCAATAATCCACCATGTTTGGGCTTGCGGTGGCTAATAGCCCCAAGAAATGCCCTGTGTCTCTTAGAATGTTATCTATCTGTTCTAAATATGGTTTAAGTATAAACTCCAACCATATAGAAATATTCTCAGTGACCCACCCTCTCGAAACAATGGCTCTGAGTGGTGGGTCTGTCAATGATTTATGTATTTTGGGCATGGCCTTGAATACAGGCATAACTGGTTTATCTACCTTGAGGAACTCATAGACTTCATGTTCTAACAAACCCCTCTCTAATAAATTGTTTAACTGGCTATGTACATTATCTATAATCATTCTAACTTGTAAAGGGTTGATGGGTACATATGCTCCATCTAAAGTTAGTGTGTCTAACAATTTCCTTTCATACCAACATGTATCTAATACAACGATGGCTCCCCCCTTATCAGCCATCTTAATGGTGATTTCCTTATTGTCCATAAGGCCATGTAAAGCAGTCCTTTGTGTCGGTGTAAGATTATAATATCTATTAGCACTTCTCTCCTCGAAATATTTGAAAAGATCATTCTCACAAGCATTCATGAACAAGTTAAGTGTTGGTGTAAAATTGGGAGCAAATGTGCTAGGGGTCCTAGGACCTATGGCTCCATGGGTTTGGTTATTAAAAATCAATTTTAACATCACGCTCCTACAGAACAACATCAAGTCAAATATAATATCGCTATATACACACTTATTGCTAGGAACAAAGGTCAAGCCCTTGTTTAAAATCTCTAGCTCATCAGTACTCAACACATATTGAGATAAATTATATACAATGCCATCAGACATACTGTTAGTTAATGTAGAGTCCTCCGACGTTTGTCTGCGTTTCTGTCCTCGCTTAGGGACCTCTTGCCTGCTCCTTTCCTCCGCACTGGTGCCGGTAGATTCCCCAAAAAATGCAGAGCCCCTGCATATGTTTTTGGCCGGGCCCCTGTATCATTGTGGTGAATACTCTCATTTGCTGTCACCTCTGTGGAGCTGGAAAGGCCCCTGGAATCCGTATATGTTCTTCCGGCTGTGGAATACGTGTTTCGCTATTTGGAGAAACACTGTTGGAATGCGAAGCCAGGATGTCGTTATTGCTGGGGGTAGTAGTAGCTGTCCCATTGCCTGTAAGCATGTTGATCGTACCTTCCCCAAAATTGCTGATAGTACCGAATGGACTATCAGTAGAACTCCTCGTATCGGCTCCATTTTGGTTTAACGAGGTGGACAATGTCGGTATGTTGACAACTGTATCGATGGCCAACATTGTGCTTGCCTCTGTGTGTACCGCTGACCCCGTCTCTGTAGCGTGTTGTCATCATCACTGAGGGACGTCTAGTTGTTTCAGTTACTCGTTCTTTGAATCTGGGCCAGACAAAGATATTACCATGGGTAAAATCGGAGTGGTCCCTCCTGATTTTACCTAATTTGACATCTTTAAGTTTATCAGCTTCTTTAGATAATTGTAGCATAACAGTAGAAATTCTTTCTTTACTTTTGCTGTCTGGAAAATCAGTCTGTAATCGCGAAAATAATGATGTTACTTCTTGCTTCAAAGTCGCCAATTCTGGTGAAAAAAACTTGATCAATAACTTCATATACTCCATACTAGTGTGCAGGTTAAGAGCCTGCCACTGTGCTAGTAAGTCTGGGTATCTGTCACCCTGTGCTGGCATGCACAGGACTCATACCCCTGGGGACAATACCATATTGTAAACAAGCTTCAAGATGAGTGGTGACAGCAAATGAGAGTATTCACCACAATGATACAGGGGCCCGGCCAAAAACATATGCAGGGGCTCTGCATTTTTTGGGGAATCTACACCGCGGTGTGCGGAGGAAAGGAGCAGGCAAGAGGTCCCTAAGCGAGGACAGAAACGCAGACAAACGTCGGAGGACTCTACATTGACTAACAGTATGTCTGATGGCATTGTATATAATTTATCTCAATATGTGTTGAGTACCGATGAGCTAGAGATTTTAAACAAGGGCTTGACCTTTGTTCCTAGCAATAAGTGTGTATATAGCGATATTATATTTGACTTGATGTTGTTCTGTAGGAGTGTGATGTTAAAATTGATTTTTAATAACCAAACCCATGGAGCCATAGGTCCTAGGACCCCTAGCACATTTGCTCCCAATTTTACACCAACACTTAACTTGTTCATGAATGCTTGTGAGAATGATCTTTTCAAATATTTCGAGGAGAGAAGTGCTAATAGATATTATAATCTTACACCGACACAAAGGACTGCTTTACATGGCCTTATGGACAATAAAGAAATCACCATTAAGATGGCTGATAAGGGGGGAGCCATCGTTGTATTAGATACATGTTGGTATGAAAGGAAATTGTTAGACACACTAACTTTAGATGGAGCATATGTACCCATCAACCCTTTACAAGTTAGAATGATTATAGATAATGTACATAGCCAGTTAAACAATTTATTAGAGAGGGTTTGTTAGAACATGAAGTCTATGAGTTCCTCAAGGTAGATAAACCAGTTACGCCTGTATTCAAGGCCATGCCCAAAATACATAAATCATTGACAGACCCACCACTCAGACCCATTGTTTGGGAGAGGGTGGGTCACTGAGAATATTTCTATATGGTTGGAGTTTATACTTAAACCATATTTAGAACAGATAGATAACATTCTAAGAGACACAGGGCATTTCTTGGGGCTACTAGCTGCCACCATGCCCAAACATGGTGGATTATTGATGGCTACACTGGATGTCAACAGTTTGTTTACTGTTATTGAACAACAATATGGGATAACAGCAGTGGGTGAAGTAAAGCAACTGAGCATAGCGACTGGTTGTGGAGAATTTACTAGCTTTGGTACTGAACAACAATGTCTTTATAGGACCAGGGTCCATTAGCTATGGGCACCCCTGTGCTTGGTTATGTCCAAATGGGAAACCAAGGAAATTCTTAATAATCAGGAATGGGATAAGTACATAGTTTTGTATGTCAGATTTGTGGATGACGTTTTATTTTGTGGGATGGGGATACTACCTTTGAGAGCTTTTAGCCTTTCTCCACACCACTACCACTTTTTGACCTTTAGTGCCAAAACTTCTTTTACTCAGATAGAGTTCCTGGATGTTTGTGTGGAACAGAGTAATCTTGGTTTCACCTCGAAATTGTATAGGAAACAATGTTGGCAAAATGCATTGTTATCCTATGACAGCATGCACCCGAGGCATATCTTTCCCAATATTGTCAAGAGCCAAGTGGGTAGGATATCTAGGGTATGTTCTGAAGATACTAATTGTGATGAGGAACTTTCTAGGCTGAGTGGACATTTTTTTTGGATAGGGGCTATGAGAGGAACATGGTTAGTAAGGTGGTTAGAAACAATGTATTACATAGGAAGACAAAGAATAGGCCATGGATGCAAGGCCCTGTTATTGGCAGACAAATAGATACAGGATTATGTAGTAGCAGGAAGGAACAACCTAAAATACTTTTATGGTAGTAATATTAAAGACATATGTAATATAGTTCAGAACAATTGGAATATCCTAAGAAGTGATATTAGTCGTGGCAGAGCGTCCCATGTTTAATTATAGGAGAAACAACAATCTCAAAGACCTGTTATGTAAGGAGACATATTTGAATAAGAGACCTACAATAGATATTAGAGCAGGCACATATCCCTGTTGTCAATATATTAATAGTGACACTGAATATAAACATCCTGATAAGACACAAACTTTTATATTTAAAGGGAGGGCTACTTGCAGGACAAAACACTTAGTATATATGGCCAATTGTGAACAATGTGAAAGTTTTTATGTAGGTATGACAAATAACATGCTGAAGGTTCAGATTTTACAGCATATTAGTAATATTAGAACATGTCAAGTGAGCAATGCTTTATTCAGACATATAGAGATTAAAAGTTCAGATGCATTGTAAATATTGCCACTAATGAGGGGGACATTCAGCATAGAACAGCATTAGCTGAATCCAAGTGGATAGTAGATTTAAGAGCACATAGACCACCTGGTCTTAACGATGTTTTACCAATTAAACCTGCTTTACAAAAGTAAGTGATTGGATGATCTGTGTTTGAAATATGGCTGTTTTTGTTACTTTGAATTATGTCTGATGAAGGATTATTCCGAAAGCGCTTACTTTTAATAAAGGAGATTCCACAAAGAATAATTCAGCGGTGACCTGTACTTTGTTTTTCGTATCTTTTGGGTTGTGTCAGCATTTGTCCCGCAGGTTAAAGTAGTATGTTGTTTTATTTGATTTATTTTTTTTTTTGTTTACAGAGGTCATAGTGGTGTCAAAGATTTTGTCAAGACGGTTGAAATTTGGTTTTGTGCCATATTTTCATGCCTTATCTCTTTTACCATGAGGTGTCTAGTGTGTTTGGTGAGCCAGGGGGCAGGATTTGATTTGTTCTAATATCGACACGTTCATTACATATACTTAGTACTGTATTACTGAAGTGAGTTACTATAACATCAAGGGGTAAGTTTTAAAGAATGTTCCAGTTATATGTGTAGAGCTATGAAGTGAAGTTGTCTTTGTTAAATTGGGAGAGGTTATGTATTAAGTTGTATGCTATGTGTTTGTTTGGGTGATGTGTGTTTCTTAGTGTGAAAGTAGACATATGGTAGCTGATGGTTTCAGGCAGACAGCTGAAGGTGCTGATATGGTTTGGCGCAGTAGAAAGAATCCAGTCTAAGGCTGAGTGCCTATTAGATCTTTTGCCTATTCTGGTTGTACTGGTGAATAATTGGATGAAGATGAAAACATTTGCATTCAGGGTGCGGGATTCAGAAACAAGGAGTTGATAGTCAGTATTAAGGTCACCTAAGATAATGGTTTCATGGTTTATGTTACATGAGATGCAGTAAAGGATGTTTTCGACTAATGGGATGTTATTGCTAGGTAGGATGTAAACAACCAAAAAACAAATAAATTTGGAAAAGAGAAAGAATTAGCTCTGCATTTGAAAAATTAGGGTGGGTGTTAAGATATGCTTTTAGTTCAAAGTTGTTATTGTAAATGATTGCAGCACTACCAGCTCATTTATTCTGCCTGTCTTTTCTAAGGATATTGTATCTTGGGGAAGGATTCCCTGATTTGCAGTGTGGGGTTTTAGCCAAGTTTCTGTGGTTACCAGTATATCAGTAGTAGTACATTCTGTATTACAAGGCATGCACGTCTGGTACCTTATTGTAGATCCTTGTTAGATTTACATTTAGTAGTAAGGGACTATTTCTTCTGTTGTTAAATGCTGGAAAGGTGGAGGCTGCGGATGCACAGCTGCTTGTGTGTGTACATTATTTTGAGTGGAAGGTGTAACAGATGTTGAGCTATAGTGTGTTCATTGTGGTGAGAGGGGCCAGGGTTAGGGTGCATATCCCCACTGATTGGGAGAGTGGTCAGGCTGTGATTGTAGTAATAATATCTGAAATATATGTGGCAAGAGATAGTGAAAAGGCCGGGTGCTATTACAAGATGATGGAGTTGTGAGGTGGATGTCTGGTGATAGATGTTAGGGGAGACAAAGAAGAGTGGAAGAATGCTAGTGAAGTATAATGTAGCTTGGGACAAAATTGATAATAGTGGAATTAAGATGGTGTACCATCATAGCATTTTAAAGAAGGAAAGGATAAACTTGCTGACAGACGCATGTATATGTAAACACATTGCATTACAATATAATGCAAATATTCTAAGAAGTCCTGCACTTGGTAACTTTGCATGTGTTTACCAATATTAAATAAGTATCAGATGCTTTGCGATGACAGTGACATAAAGTGAGTCAAACTAGAGACCAAGAAAAAAAAACAAAGTAAACTCTATTACTGACAGTATGTTAATCCAGGTGCAGAAGCGACTGTCTAGCTATCAGAAGACTGGTGTACAGGTGAATAGAATGGACGGCAAGAAGAAGGACTGGTTCAGCTAGGAATGGAACTTGCTGGCTTCACTGATGTTGGGATTGTGGTTGTGACAACAGTACAGGTAACTCATACTGAAGTACTGCATCTGGCATCTGAAGAGCTGTCCAGAAGTTGTTAGAGGGAGACAACAATCACCAACACTGCTATTACTGGGATGTTTGGCTGGGTTTATAAAGGCCACAGAAGTTGTTAACGAGGTGTACACCTATGAACCACTGACAAAGCAGAGGTGTCTGCCACAAGAGGTCTTATAGTATAAAGTGTGGTGCTGAATCAGGAATCACATTAGTCAATAAACAATTGGGGTTAGATGCTCAAGCTAGGATGGGCCAATTATAGAAATTTAATACAATTGCCGAAATCCAAAATGAATGGAGTACTCAGACTGCTGTGATTTGGGATAAATATAGAATGAGCTGGTAGACACTCCAACTACAAGCCTGGGTGCTGGCTAGGTTTGGCCATGATACTGGAGATGCCAAGGAAATATGAACTAATGGATCAACAGAGTGGGGACGTGGGGTTATATAGTAAAGATGGGAAGTGGAAAATAAAGATGGACATTTTTTCTAGTAGCTGGGATCAATAAAAGACAGGGATACAGAATCCAGAACAATGTGAAGGAAACTCAGTATTGGTAATATGCAGGTGCTCCAAGTACAACCAGGAATGTTGGCAAGGTTTGGTCATAGTGTTCAATATTTATGATACAGGTTATGATATAAAATATATTAAGCTTGAGGTTACGGAGCAAAACAAATGACTTCCAGTCGAGAATCACACAAGTACGTCTTTTATTAAATTAAACACTATATACGTTTAACACAATAAATCACAAAATTTAAAGCAGTACATCAAGGGCTATCACCTCTACTTATTCAGAGACTTTTTCAAGATAACCACTCATTACTTTAGCACTTCTTAAATACATTAGCGATATGTCCCACCTCACATCAGCAACTTATCACTAGTGTACAACAATTAACCATCAGTTAAAAAATCTTATATTCTATAAACAAATATAAAAGCTTAAAATCCATAAGAAACATATATAACAACAACATATGTAATGTAATAACATATAAAAGCACAAGAAATACAGATCTAGTCTCAAGAAATGGGCAGACTACCATCAATTCTAATAAAACTATATAATTATATATAAATTGTTCCTGTATATACACCTTGCAATTACTAGCAGCAACATAGTTATAATAAAATCATAATAAATACATTCACCTGGGACCCTTCAGTAAACACCATATAAAAATCCAATTACAAATCTATAAATAAATATTTAAATATATTTTTAAAATAAACTGACACTTAAAATTTCAAACACACACACACACACACACACACATATATATATATATATATATATATATATATATATATATATATATATATATATATATATATATACATATACTCTTATACACAAAAAAAATATATGTATATGTATGTGTATATGTATATCTCTGAATAAGCAGAGACGAAAGTTGTGATTTATTGTGTTAAATGTATATAGTGTTTAACTTAATAAAAGACGTACTTGTGTGATTCTCGACTGGAAGTCATTTGTTTTGCTCCATAACCTGAAGCTTAATATATTTTTGAGTCATTTTGTATTTTTTTGGGTTTATTTGTCATATACAGATTATGGGTGGTGCGGTTGCGCCGTGGTTGCCGTGTTAGCATTTGTTTTCCAGTCGCCTCGGCTGGGGTGCCTTTTCTGGAGTCTGCATGTGCCTCCCCTCAGGGTCCTCCTGTGGTTCTCCGTCCCTCCGTCCCCTCCTCCCCATCCCACAGACATGGCATGCTGCAGGTGGATTTAAATTGGCCCTAGGTGTGTGTGGTGTGTGTGTGTGGCTGGTGGAAGGGTGGCTGGCAACAACCGACATCGTCTGAAAACTCCGCTGCCATTCAATGACACAAGGTGATCCCTTGTGGCTACTCCCCTAACGAAAAAAAGCCGAAAGAAGAAGAAGATTTGTCATATACAGATTATGATGCTTTATTTATTTGAAACAAGAGTGTGTGCATTGACATTTTAAGCAAATCCCATGACATGAATTAAGTCACAGATTTTACAAATAAATTTTTATGCTGGTTTGCATTTTGATGCCATTCAAAACATAGTGGAGAGCTTACTGTAGTTTAAAATGTGCCAGAAAAATCCAAAATATTAGACCACCGTTGTTTTCTAAAGGAAGAGTAATTTTGTTCTAGTTTCACATCCTTACCCCCTTTCCACCTGTTCTGACAGATTTATTTCCAATCCGAGTGCTACAGTTTTCTCACTAATTGGTTCAGTTAAATCATATCAGCTGTCTTCTTTTGGTTGCATAGTTGCTTAGGTACCAAATTTAGAAGCTGTAGTTGATTAATTGTGAGTTTCAAATGTTAATTAATAAACAGAGGGCATCTTATTTTTTTAACCGACAACAACATAAATCAATTTTGAAACCCCTTTTTATTCTTAAAAATGAGGATGTTGAATTGTGGTGCAAAATATTACTTTGGAAATGACCAGCGAATGGAACAGCTAAAATTGCTTAAACTGACAACAGAGTTTGAGTCAGTTGTTAGTTTATGTAGCTCCTGTTCTGACCATGATTATAATACCCTTAAACTTACGTTCATATAACTCCGCCTATCATTCATTTACTTCATATGTCTTTACTTGTAATATAAGAACAAACCATTTTTCTGCATCTGTTTTTTCAAGTGCTTTGTTAATGCAACTACCGTGGTTTGAGATTGCATTCCACTTCGGTGGAGTGTTCATTTTTCAATAACTCAGCATCAAATATTTTAGTTTGTGCAGCAATTTAAAAAAACAGCTGTATATATAAGAATCTTTATTAAAGTTAACTTGAGTTGTAGTACCTCTAAAATGCTCATAATTTTTAAGCCGCAGGCCATTTGTGGATTACTATACAATGGTATAGATTTACACCTTTAGTAATCCAAATGGAAAGAAGCTACTAGATATTTCTGTTAAAGTATGACATTTTGATGCTTGCAAATTTTTGTCTGTTATAGAAACAAGTATGTGCAACACTGCATAAAACAAAGAATAAAATACCCCAAATAATTACATTAACATTCTTTTACTAGAGAAACAAAGTGTCTGTAAATGGTCTGCCATGTTTGCCCAGAGCCATACAAATGGAAGTTTCAGAACAACATTCCTTGCCTTGACATATGAAGGCATCAGTGAATGTAAATGGATATGGTATGTGTCCAGATGTTACATTACAAACAAACCAGTAATTATCAGAATACTTTGCATATCATGGTTGCAACAATCTATAAGCTGAATGCAGTGTGCTCCCTATACCTAATGTGTAGAATGCATAGCAGGAAGTCACTGGACAACAAATGATACAGTATTTCAAAATAATATTTCTTAGTAAGTATCTTAGTGTCTCTGCAAAGAGAAAAATAAACTTTAAAACTATTTACAGGCAGAATACATAACAAATAAGTAAATGCTGGAATTGGTGTTTTAGCTGGAGGCCTTTTTCAGAAAGAACTAAGCACTTCTTACAAGTGAAAGGAAAATAAAACATTTACACATGGCAGGTGAGATGGAATTCAGTTGGGGAAAATTTAGGAGGTCAAACAGACAGACAAAGCTCAAAGAAAACAAAATGACAATAAAGGGTGGGAAGAGAAATAATAACTTATAAGAAAGCACAGTTGCACCACATTAAAATAGATAATAACATTTCAGAAAAGTGAGAATAGGATTAATAGAAAATCGAGGAGCCATAACACATGAACACTCTAGTCTGCATTCAGTATACCACTACAATGAGACAGGCTACCACAAACTTATATTAAACATTATGGAATTATCAAGATGTAACATTATGCCTCTGTCAGATAAGTTGGAAACAACTGAACCACATCTCTGTCTGACATGTAGTGTGTGTGGATTATTGTCTGACTCGTATGAAAAGGACCTGCAGAAGAATATCACGTCATTCTGTATTTTGATTATTGCATTGTTGCTGTAACAGACTATTATAGTTTCATATCTATTAAGGCTCTAGTACTTATTAATTCCTGGAGATTATGGAAAGATGCTTAAACAGTAATTGACCCTTTTCAAAGAGGAACAAATTTTGGAAGTTGTAGTTTTACTTATTCAGTTCTATTTAGGTCTTTTAAAGCATGATGAACAAGTTACAATATAGTCATTTAACAAGCAGTACAATTAAATATATAGTGGAGTTGGTAGTTATCTTTGTTTTTAATTATTTGTTAACAGGCTAAGCAATTTGACATAAGCAGCTGTTTGCAGTAATAACGCTGGAGCACGGACTACTTAAATGACTTGCCCAAAGTCATTTAATAGCCAAGTAAAGACTGATTTGGAATCAAATCCAGAGCTATGGTGTGAAGTCTGCTATAGTGTAAAAGCTGGAAGCCTTTGTGCTAAATTGTCAGCAAACAAAAGCAGTTAGAGCATGAAAACTAAAATGATTTGAAGGTCATTGCTAACAATGGGTATTTAGTAAAGAAAGTGTCTGCCATTCATTTCATTGACCTGCATGAGTTCTCCACTCTAAATGATTGCCTTATTTTTCACTAACTACTCTGGCTGCCATTTTCCCTGTAATCATGTCGTGGTTTTCAAGCTGATGTTGATTTTATGTCTAATAATATAAACTGAATGAATAATGATGGATGTCATGTATATTAGACCGTGTTTCTTTTCAGCAAATCATAATTGTACAAGCCTGCTGAATAGGAGAAATTAGAGCATGTAAATTGCAAACCCCAACCCCTTCCCAGGGATTTTAACTCCTATAACCCCTTACTTAATCTAATTAACTCTGATACCAGGCAACCTCAGAGTAAGTTATTGTAATATACAAAGTAGTGAGTGCCATTTTAAATAGCGGTACCCATAAGACTAACCTGCATGTTGGATGTTACATGTTTTTTCCTTTTTTATACAGTTAGTGCCATAATATTAAATGGTACAAATGCATCCATACTGGTTCTGTGAGAGGTACTGTCATGTAGGCCACTGAAAGAATCCACACGTCCAACGGTTGCAGAGCAGGATCGAGTACCCGCCTTAGATTAAACTTTCACTGGCTAGGAAAACAGAGCTACAAAAGTACTTCATTCAATTGGCCATAAGGCAAATGCACACTGCCACCAACAGATAAACTAATGAAAAAAATATGCTATCAATAAAATGGCTATCGCTATTTAACTAAGTGAAATTCAGAGGATGAAATTACAAATTCCTAGATGAACTGAGTGAAAAAGCTAATTGGATTCCTGTTCATCAAAGGACAGGCCTTCTCCCTGGCTCCCTCCTTTTCAAACTATTAGTCATAATTCCTTCCCCCTTCTGGCTAGCCGATTCACAATACGAGAAGGAACATTCAACCTTAGATTATAGCCACAACTAGCACCCCTGCTAAATCTCTACATACCCAAATTGAGGAAAAGTGTAAAACCTACACTATAAGACATCATTGAACATCAACAATTCGGGAAAAGAGAACTCAAATATCACCTTCTGAAAACCGAAGAGTTTCACTGCTACAGCAGCTCTGGAATAACTCAACTTTAGAAATAATAGAGCTCAAATCTTGGATATTTACACAAACATTAACATTTCCTAATAGAAACATATCCCAAATCTAATTAGCATAACTAGGCTTTAAACGACCCACAAGGGTTGCTAACCTATTAATTCCATATGATCTTATAATCCTATGATTAATTTTTGGTATAAGTAAGCATCACATAGGCTTTAGCTGTTTTTCAACAGCTGTAAACCTTTTTAACTAGATACGCTCACCACTTACAAGTCTTCTTCTTCTGTTTTCTGTTAACTTTAGAAATTACTGTGTGAATTGCATTGAATAAGATTATGGTGCTGTATGAATACTATTCAGTTATATTGTTGTATATTTGTATTCATTTAACAGTATAACTGTATTACTTTCTTTGTGTCATGTCACAGAGGCAGGTCTTGAAACAGGTCTCTATGGATCAATGTTCTGCCCCCGTCAACAAATTTAAAAAACAGTATAACAAATGGCTCCTTATCGCTAAAGGCAGCTCTATCAAAGCAAAAACTGAGTACAGTGAAACGAAGAGCTGCTACACCACGGACACAGTTTATTAATAAAACCAATTAAAACCATAAAATATCAAATGAATTATCAAGTAAATAAACATAAAATTAGATACAGGATGAGCGCTTTTAGTCAAAACCTTCTTCAGATCCCATAGAACCAAGATTATTCACATTACTAAAATAGCACAGTTAACCAATCCAAGATCATCTAGGAAGCCACCACCCCTTCAATATAGGTTTAAGAGGAACCAACCTATTTAATCCTGGTGGTTTATCTGCCTGCAAATTGGCTATCCATTTGGTTTCAGCTATTTTGGTTTTATTATGTATGTCCCCTCCCCTGATGGTATCACAAATCACTTCCAAAGCTAAAAATGAGAAACTATGTCCATCATTATCCTGAATGTGTTGAAATAGGACATTGGAAGCATTCTTGTTTTGAACATCACCTAGATGATGAAGAATCCTCTCCTTAAATTTTCTGTTCATCTTCCCCACATAGAACCTGGGACAGCAATTACAAACTGCCACATAGACAACATTTTTTAGTACTGCAGTCTGCATGTCTCTTCAACTTATAAATCCTATGAGTAAAAGGATGTCTAAAAATATTACTTTTATTGACATAGGGATGAGCTCTAAATTTTCTACACAAAAAAGTTCCCTTCTTAGGGGGAATGCCCCTGGACTCTGACATCCTTGTAGCAAAAAAGCCTTTTTAGATTCTCCTTGTTCTTTAGGGCAAATCTTGGAGTCTCACCTATGATGCTCTTTAATTTCTCATTGATGGTTAAAAGTTTCCAGTTAAAAAATAAATCTACAAAATCCCGTCAGTCATCTGTCTTATCTGTTCAACTGTATGTTCTGTTTCTAGTGGAGTACTGACTGAACTATCTGTTGTCCCTGCCCATTTGGGCTTCCATTTAACTCAAGCTGAGTTCTCTATGCATTTGGCAAAAGCTTATATCCTTTGGTGTTTCTCAGCGCTTGCATAATTGTATGGTGAAAGAAATGTACATATTTCTCTTGATCACTAATTGTAATTTTAGCCTTGTCTTGCATGACTTGAATTACTTATTCCTGTTTTCTCTAATTCTGTTTTTGACATATGAGTAGTTAGGACAAAAGGTAGCAACCTTAAAACAAAAAATTCACTGTTAGGAGGGTGGCCTAATGGTTAAGGTGTTTGACTTACAAACACAAGGTGCAAGGTTTGAGTCTCACAAGGGATAATTGGCTAGGCTTAAAATGGCTCACAAGGGCAGTTAGCTTAGTACTAACCTATAAACCTATATAAACCTATAGAGAACTGCTTGACCTGCCCAAACATCTATGACTTGTAAGTTGCCCAAAGTACTCTGGGTGAGACTAATTAACGCTGCCTCTTTCTTTTTAAGATATGCAGGGTGTATTACACATTTGAACTTGGAAAGCACGGAATGCATTAGAAATGACAAATGAGATTTCTGGCATTAATGGTAGAACTGGGGAAACTTGATTCAGCTATGCATAAACCCTGAAACACATGTTAAGCTGCCAAACCACTCAGAGCACTGCTAAGATATTAAGCATACTAAGGTTAATAATGCTCTATATAAAAATTCCCTGTCATGTTATGGGTTTAAGAAGTTTTTATTTTTTATATATTAGAGAAAGTTGAGAAAAGCTTTAGAGGTGGCACACTACAGGATATGTTAGAATATAAAAAAAAAAGGTTTGGAAGCTTAAATTACATACCTACAGACAGACCATGAGTTAATAAACATGTGTCCATCTCAAGTGAACTAAAATGAATGTATACAATTTTAGTAACTTAAATAGAATTTTTATAGGGTTTTACAACATTTGCATAATGTATAATTTAATAGTATTGTTTTAAATCTCAAAAAGGGTTTCAAAGCTTATATGTTTTAAGCATTTTAATTGATTGGTTGACATCACATATTTTTTACGAAAAATTTTAAATGGAAATTGAGGGAGACTATCTTTGATTCTAATGAAGTCCCATTCTTTGGATTTTGGCTATGAAATGCTTAACTGTTTACTAAAGACTAGAAATGAGAAAGTCTATCTTACAGTTCTGTTTTTTTTTTTTAGTTTCTTAGCAGAACACACTGTTAATCTCTATCAGCTATTTGGTTCTTAATGAGAGGGTTACTAAAACATGTTTTGTATTAATATGCGTTTTCTGAAGAACAAGAAATATGAACTCTAATGTCTGGCATTACTGACTGACAATAATCCTCAGTAATTTACCAGAAAATCAAAAAATGTTATAAGCCACATGACAAAAATATGAGGCAAAATTAGGGACAGCTGAAAGATATGTATAGGATTGATTCTAATATATGCCAGAAACTCCATTTTCAGCTTTGAACTATCCTGATGCAACTGTGTTCAGAGATAGTAGTGTGGGGTGTGGGAAGTATTGGGTGTGGGATATTTATGAGGTGAAATCTGGCAGTAAAGTACCAGGAAGGGGATACTTGTCACCATGTAGATGTTGTCTGATGGTTGTCATGTGTTACTGAAATTATTACTACACCTTCAACCTACAACTCCTTATACCAATGTAAGAGAAATTTTTATGACTTGTGCTCAATAAACCAGACACAAAAATAGAGGTTTAGTTACTGTGAATAATTTAAGGGACAGCAGTCACAGCTTATTACTTCACTTGACGGATGTAGTCCTTGGAGTAGAAAATGACAAGGAGAGGGATTAAGCCTAATATACTGCGTTATGATACTATATACTACTGGCACATCCTACCACTCTCCCTGTGTAAACATGTTATCCTGCAGCACATTTCCCAGACATCATGTAAAGCTCCATTCAGCAAACAGTGCATGATGCCTGTATCATGTGTGTCTGGGAAATCTTGCATCCCATGGCCTCAAGCAGCCAAACAGATAATTTAAGTCTCTGGCATGAGAAGGTGATTAAAGATTCCTAACAAATCCTGCCTTTAACACCCTAAGGGAAACACTAAGATGCATGACTACCATTAAGCCACTATTAGAGGAAACAGTAAGATGCATCACTAACATTAAATCACTATTAGAGGAAACAGTAAGATGCATGACTAACATTAAGTCACTATTAGTGGTAACAGTAAGATGCATGACTAACATTAAGTCACTATTAGTGGAAACAGTAAGATGCATGACTAACATTAAGTCACTATTAGTGGAAACAGTAAGATGCATGACTAGCATTAAGTCACTATTAGTGGAAACAGTAAGATGCATGACTAACATTACGTCACTATTAGAGGAAACAGTAAGATGCATGACTAACATTAAGTCACTATTAGTGGAAACAGTAAGATGCATGACTAACATTAAGTCACTATTAGTGGAAACAGTAAGATGCATGACTAACATTAAGTCACTATTAGTGGAAACAGTAAGATGCATGACTAACATTAAGTCACTATTAGTGGAAACAGTAAGATGCATGACTAACATTAAGTCACTATTAGTGGAAACATGAAGATGCATGACTAACATTACGTCACTATTAGAGGAAACAGTAAGATGCATGACTAACATTAAGTCACTATTAGTGGAAACATGAAGATGCATGACTAACATTAAGTCACTATTAGAGGAAACAGTAAGATGCATGACTAACATTAAGTCAATATCAGTGGAAACAGTAAGATGCATGACTAACATTAAATCACTATTAGTGGAAACATGAAGATGCATGACTAAGATTAATTTAGTGGAAACACTAACATGCATGACTAACATTAATTCACAATTATTGGAAACACTGAGATTCATGACTATCATTAAGCCACTATTATTGGAAACACTAAGATGCATGACTGTCAATAATTTACTATTAGTGTTAGTACTCTAGCTACACACATTTTTTTCGTAGAGGTTGAGTACATAGTACATGCCATTAGCCTGCTTGAATGCTTTACCCAGTTAGTCATACACATTATGAGTTGTGCTCAAATTGTGTCATGTTCTTATCTGCATATGATTCCAATAGTTCAGGTAATTAAATCCATCTATCCATCCTCTATCCATTTTCCCATTTTGCACATGGGGTTGGGGTGTCACTTCCACAGTGGCTATCATCTTGAGCCAAAGTTTACACCACTGGGTGGCTAACTGCACTGCAGTAATTCATTTGCACTACTCACTTGCGCACATGCTCTCACCTGTGGCCAATTTAAAGTGTCCAATCCACCTACTGCATGTTTTGGAATGTGGGAAGAAACTGGAGCACCCAGAGAAACCCATGTGACTGCAGAGAGGAAATGCAGACTCTGCACAGAAGGCACCCCAGCCGAGAATTGAACTGAAAAACTTCTTGCTGTGAGGCGACAATGATAAATTCTGCACCACCGCGGCCACCCCATCCTAAGTACATATGTTTTGCATTAACAAATGCTGTTGGTAACATTTTAGCCCACCATTCTTCACTGTCTTGTTTTTTTTTCCATTTTCCAGTCTTTGTGGAAATCAGAGGTACTGTCAAAGTATCCACAGGAAAAGATTCAGTTTAATTTAATTTTTGTTTAATGTCTTTATTTGTGAGATCTAAGTATACACTCTAACTTTACATTACTTAGTCTTGAACAAACAGCACAAAAGAACATCTTTTGCCAGAATTGCTACAGTTTGATAGGACAGTGTATCATTGTCAATGTGGCATGTAGCAATGCAGTTAATAAGGGAAAGAACTTAGCTTTCTCTGTTGTGTTCTACAGAAAGAGCATATGTTGTTCTAGCTTCATTCTCAACTTTGAAAATATCAGTGATGAATGGACTGAGTGCCACTTATGGTAGTCCCAGGTAGTAGAATATAGTTTTGTTGAAAAATTCTCAGAAATGTGTTATAGTTTCCAGCAAGAACCATATGTCTCATACTAGAAAGGCCCTTCTCCTACAATGTTCCCATTTGTAATTCAGAAACATGCAAGCTACAATAGGTATGCTGTCATTATTGACTAATTTGTTTGTTTCTTGAATCAGAGTTACTACTACAACATACAAATCATGGATGATTTGCACATCCATACCCTGTGTACCCTCCAGTGGTTCCCCACACCCCCATATTCTTTAGTGTTATGAAGGCACATATGTATTAGGCCTTGGTAGTCTAATGTATCCCCAACCCCCAATCTCTGCCATGATGTCAGTGCCATTATGACACTTTACAAAGTAATCCATGGCATGCGGTGGTTCCTCCCACTCTCCAGTCACCCTTATGATGTCCGTTTCACATTGTGGCACTTCACTTTATCTCAGTGCCCAGTGGTTCCCTCCACCACCCTGATCTCCATACTATGGTTGGTGTCATTATGCACTTTAGAGTGTAAGCCCTGATGTCTGGTGCTCACCCTGACCACCATTAGGATGTCTTTACCTCAGAGACCTTTAAAGAGTATTTCTTGGTTTCTAGTGTATCTTCCCACTCCCCTACCCTGTAGTAATGTTGGTGCTGATATGGCATTTTAAAGATGAATCCCTGGTGTTCAGTGTATCTTCCATCCCCACAATTTCCATTTTGCTGTTCATGCTGCTACGGCATTTTAAAAGTAAGCCCTAGTGTCTCATGACTATTAAGATTTCCCACATCATGTTCATTTTTGGCAGTTGAACACAGCCTTTTGGCCATATCCACTAGTGTGACATTGTGGGAATGGCAGCGCTGATGTACATGACTGAGTACTTTCTTGAATCACTTAGCTGTGTAGGTTCCTTCCTGGAGGGAGTTATGGGAAGACAGCACATGGCTAATTAGCATATGCCTCTCCCCTGAATGCCTCACTAGCATTCTGCACAGCAGAGCCAGCCCTTCCTGGTACTGCATGTCTTCATGCTGGAGGACTGTGCAGCACTGTGTAAGGGTGGTTGCTGAATCAAAGAAAGGTTCCACACTATGTACCCCTCTGTGTGCCTGTTGCAGTATCCTAATGAATTCAGGCCTCTGACATATGGCAATGTCATAGAGAACAGAGAAGACAGAGAGAATTTTTAGGATTGTTTTGCATGTCAGTAATTTTAACATGTGGCTTTGTGGTACCATTCAGTCCTATGGCTTGACCACTCATGAATGGCAGAATGTCTTCTGATAGCATTGCTATTCCTCATGCACACATGCAGTGCTTTAACACCATTCTGATAAACAACTGTACTGCCAAACATCTGTCCTTAACACCATTCTGACCAATGACAGTTATACTAAGGAATGTCTCTTTAACATCATTCTGACCAATAGCTCTCAAACTCTTGGCACAAAAAATCTGGACAAAGCCAAAAATAATGAGGGACAAAGTTTAAATATTGCTCTTATAAACTTAGAAAATTTTTAAAATAAAGATATTTTGTGTTACCATACATTTTTTTGAAGGATATGAAGTCTGCAACTCAAATGCCTGTCATTATATAGTGAATTTACTGTTCAATGATTTGACATAAAAAGAAAAAAAAAACACTCAGCCTGTACATGCTTCGAAAATCTGGACAGTTGAGAGATATTTTCTGACTACAGGCAGTTTTACTGATAAATGTCTGTCCTCAACAGCCTTCTGAGCAATGACAGATTATTGTTATAATAAACATCTGCCTTCAATGCCATTCTGATCCATAACAGTTATGCTGATCAGTGATGGTTATCCTTGTGAAAGTCTGTCCTTAACACCCTTTTGATAACTGATAGCTGCACTGCTGAATGTTTATCCTCAACACCTGTATTTTATCTGTGATAAACAAAACAACTAAGTGCACAGGCTTTAGGCAAGTTTCAAGCAGACCACATGTTTTCACTCATTAGCTGGAAAGAAAAAATAAGAGATTCTCTTTTGAGGTGATCTTGGCCTCTGGTTGCAAAATGTTATTTGCAAGGATATGCTGAATACATTTTTTTGAGGTTTCAAAGACCTTTTTTCTTTCCTTTTGGGGTGGTAACCTGAATTATATGTGATATCAATGCTGGGTTAAAATGGAAAGGAGAAACTGCAGAAGATTGCTGATGTTATGAGTCTGTATTCATAAAGGTGAAAAGAAAAGAGTAGCTGCACTTGTTAGAAGGTTCACTTGAAAATGTCGCTATGAAAATGTTCTTAGTCTTCCTCATACATGTAAATGAAAATATAAAAAAGTCTCCAAAAATGTTTGAGTGGTACAGAAGGTGACTTTGGTTAAAATGTTAAGGATGACTAATGCACACACACAACTTCGGAGAATCAGAATATGTTTATCTTAATGGTTTCCCAGATGTGTTTAATGACTTTTCTTAAAAGAGTGAATTGATGAGCATGGAGAAGTTTAGCTGTTAAGATAACTTCAACAGAATTATTTACAGAAAAAAACCTCCGCAGCAGCAATACCAAAGTCTATGAGGTATGATATTATAGGGAGCAATTTAAAACATGTCGCCTTCAGTGCTAAACATTGCCAAAGCTATGTGCAGTGATTTGCCAAATTAAATGCAAGGAACTCTGGCAACTACAAATAACTTTTACCCAAACTTTCATAGTGCTCCTTCCCTCTCGGACTGTTTTATGAACTACAGTGTTGCAATTGCAGTGAAGGCAGCATATTTTCAGAACGGGACTACACAGAGATGGTGTAACAGTTTATATGATATTTGTTGGTAGTTAATGGAGCTCCAAAACTACACTCTGATAACAAGGGAAAAAGTAAAATTAGCAATGTGGTTGTTATAAGGCTGTATGTACTGGGCATGGGGAAATAAATGAAACAAAACTAATGCAGTCAACTACATTAAAAGGACATATGTGTTTGTGTGTGTGAGACAGAGGAACAATATATGTGTGAGTGAATGGAAGAGAGAGACTGCACATTTTTACTTCTTTGCCCAAGAATTTTGGACAAAGGCTACAATAATATCATGACACAGACACCAAATCAGGGAAATTTTTAAATATTACCCTAATTAACATTAAAGGTTAATATGACAAGAGGTTTTGCAAAGTATGTTTTTTCTTAATAATAATGAATGATTTTTTTTTTCCACGGGATAGAGCAGAAATACAAGGCAAAATCAGTGATATTCTATATAATCATTGGCAATTGAGAAGTGCGTTGGTTGGGAAGATGCATTGCTTTTTACTATATATATTTCTTCATTCAATTGATCACAATGAGACATATATGGTGTAGACACCCAAGAAATTGTCTCGAACTGCCAGGAAGATTTGTGTGTGTGTGTGTGTGTGTGTGTGTGTGTGTGTGTGTGTGTGTGTGTGTGTGTGTGTGTGTGTGTGTGTGTGTGTGTGTGTGTGTGTGTGTGTGTGTGTGTGTAGACAGTAAATACTTAGATAATGTATATTTTGGATGTAAAATACAACCTTATACTTCAATTACATATCATACAGCAAGTATGAAACATTAGGTAGAGGAACTATTTTATATCAAAAATAAATAATATGAATGTACAAATAATAAAACAAATATAAACCAATTTAACAGACAGCACATTTTCTAGGTACAGTCAGGGTGGGTATTATAAGGGAAATAATGGATGTTCTGGGGTTGAGAAGCCATTTGCTTATGACATTAGGCATCAGAACACCCTCTGGTTAGTCTATTTCCACAATAATGTCCACCTTGTTGGGTATTATTCCTTGCTTAAACACCCCTATGATCAGATCTTGTGCTAGGGACAAATAATAGACAATGCCAACAGACAAAGAATGACAGCAAAAGGTAAAACATCTGTCCCTGCCTCTCAACTAGCCCTGAATTTGTTTCATATTTTTGGTCTGTCCCTCACATTTTTTTGGATTTTCTAGTAAAATGATTATAGTCAGTCAAAAAAGCTAGACATCAAAGTTTCATACTTATTGTTCAAAAAATTAATATTGCTCCAAAACTTTTGTCCTGTACCCTTCCTAAGTGAATACAATTTTTAAAAACAGTCTCTTATTTTCATTCTTTGTTTCCCTCCATTTTTTGGATTTGTCCAGAATTTTTAAGCAAAGAAGCTGATGTATTTGCTGTTGTCTGTTTGATAGAGCTAAGTGCTTTACCACATTTCAAAGCCAGTAAGATGCTTTATACTCCTATACATTTCTTTTACTGTAACTGTTAGTGCACAGAGCAGCACAAACTTCAGTAACTACAATTATGATCCGGTCACTCATCATAATCTTTTATTATGTGTGGTCAGTGTGGATACCTAGATTCAACTTTTCACTCTAGGTGAATTTGTTGGCATCCATATCTCTAACACATAGTAAAGAGGTGATAATTAGAGACAATCATAATCCTCCATGTTGAAAGTTCTGCAATGTAAGCTTGGAAACTCATAATGTCATCTACAGATGTAAGTTAACTTAGAGTAGGTAAACCTCTATTGAAATTATATGTGATTCTTAATGTCAGATTTTATCAAGTATAATGCTATTGCTGCCTGATTCTCAAAGCATCTTTGGGGACAAAACTGATCAATGAAATTGGCACTGTTCTTGATGAATGGTTCTATTAATGGCATTTTGGAAGTTTAATCCCTTAGTCTCAATTTCTAAGTTACATGTATTTGCTGTAAGAACCATTGAAAAAATATAACAAAACACAGATTTGCTGTGTTTTCTAATTGGCTTTTGAGGAAAGACTCAGTCTCTCTGGCTCAATAAGAAATGGTCCCTGCATTTCTGTATGGGATAATGGTTCCACACTCACAGAGTTAAGATGATAGTGTAGAAAATGAGTTAAATTTTTGTTATTCATGGAAAACATCAAAGCTTAGTTTCTTGCTTTCAGTAATTGATCAGACACTTTTATGATATACACCATACACACAGTTATTAAGTTACTGACGTTTGCAGACTGGTTTTCTCAGTGTTATTGTAAAGCAGCTTACAGTCGGCTGTGGGAGGGAGACTGCAGTGGGTATACACAGAGTACCCTTCAGTTATTACAAAACTGACAGTTGTGGTTCATGCCAGGGATTTAATGCTGAAAAATACAGTACTGCTTATGTCAATAGCTTTTACTGACAGCAGTCTGGGTCTGTAAAATGGTGGGGAACTGCTATGGTGGTGTGATGAGCTTTTCCCTAATTATCAATTACTCTTCAACTGCATTTGTCAGGTGCAGAAAACTAGAAGAGTGGGTCACTGCCCCACCTGACCTAAAAATTAACCTCAGAGTTGACTTTTAGAAGAGTTACGTGTGTGTGTGTGTGTGTGTGTGTGTGTGTGTGTGTATGCATATGTGCATGAGCATTTTCATTGCAAAACATGTAGTGAGAGGACAGAGCAGTTTCTGATGTACCTTTAACAAGGGCATTTACTGGGTCTATGCTGCTGAAATATATGGAAGATCTGACATTCCTGTTGGGGGAGCAAGAAATAGAAAAGGTTAACTCTGATGATTACAATGGGACTTGTATTACTGTAATGTGCTGTCCTTTTCAACAAATAATCATTCAGTGGCAAAGAATAAATGTGATAAAAATCAGTTAGCATAGTTAAGCCTCAGAAATTAACCTCCAATTGATGACAAGTAAATTAGTGTAAATCTTTGATGGCCACTGCATTAAATCTTCCCTGAAAAGTATGAAGTTAATTGCACATGGGTGAAAGATGACAAAAAGCAGTGGTAGGTAGATATATCTCAGAAGGAAATGGAAGATACAGGGTATGCTAGAGAAGTGGTTTCAAGATCTGGTTGCCTGCATAGTTCATAAATAGATAACACAAAGTTAGATAACACAAAATAGACCAGTTCTGTGGATTATAAGGTTAAAGCTCTGATTCTGCTTCAGAAGAACTACTGTCTCAGCCACTGGAGCAATTGTTACAGTGAAACAGGAGTAGAGTGGGCAACCATGGCTGTCCTAACTCCAGATGAAGGAACCACTGGATCTCTCACACATACACACACACACGCGCGCGCGCACACACACACACAGACACACAGACACACACACACACACACACACACACACACACACACACACACACACACACACACACACACACACACACACACACACACACACACACACACACACACACACACACACACACACACACACACACACACACACACACACACACACACACACACACACACACACACACACACACACACACACACACACACACACACACACACACACACACACACACACACACACACACACACACACACACACACACACACACAAACACACATATGTACTAGCAGCAGACAGAACAAAGCTGTGTATGGATGTATTCATGGATCCTCAGACATAAGACTTAAGTAGAAGTCACAACTGCAGTGTGGTTGTTAGGGATAGACAGAAAACCCGAAAGTGTCCAACACAAATGATTGCATGCCCCTATCACATGGTTGTCACCAAAAGAGAGAGGATGGGGCATAGAACTCTAACCTAGGGGACTAAAAAGAAAAATAAATAAAGGTATTAAACAGCCTGTATGGAAAACACTTTCCCTTAAAATATATTTAATTGTGAAAGTTTTAGATTAAAAAAAAACATTGGTTGCATTGATCAAAAAGTGTTGCCACATAGACTTTAGCAGATGTGACAGTCTTCAAAGACTACTAAGCACAACTTAAGAATGAAACTCTTCTGGCTCCATAAGAAAAACATTTTGGAGATCCCACATAATATCATTTGAGCTCCCAGGATCATTTCTCTCTTTGTTTCATTCTTGTGTTAAACCTGAGCCTTCCTAGACATTTTTATAAACATTTGTTAAGTATGGTATGAGGTGCAGACTTGACAAATTATTGTAGTTGCTAGGCATCATTATTTTTTCTGCCTTTTACTTTGCAGATCATGACTTATAATTGTACTCCCACAAACTCCCCAGCCAGCTTATCTTTATCAGAGCCTCGCCTGTCTGCCTACAAAGACTCAGATGCTTTATATAATTACTAGTTTAGTATGTCATAACTTAAGTAACACTCACAGAACTGAAAGGCATTTATTAGACTTATTTTTAAAATATGAAAAATTAGCAAAATGCATTTCTTAACTTTAGCAAGCAAAGTTATGGGTCAAATGGTAGGCCGCAATCTATTTAAACCCAATTTTCTGGCACCATTGCATATTGCCTCTTCTAATTACATTAATTTTTAAATGTAGTGCCAGAAATATGCATTACTTTATTATGAACAATGAGCTAAGTCCAGTAATAACATCTAATAAGTCTAAATGAATTAATGCAATGGCATTCCTTTTAGAGTTGTATTTGGTGGATCACTGCTGAGCAGAACGTTAGCCATACGAAAAGACTCCACGTTCTTTGCATTTTTTACTTTTCCTTTCTAGAATTTTCTGTATACTTCTAACAGTTAATAATGCCACAGTTAATAATATCATGGAAAGACAGAGTCATTTAAATATGACAATGACCCACACAGGTGGTGCCAAGCAAAATGTCTGCACAGATTTGTAAGCAGATCTAGCAGTGACAGAATATATGAATACAAAAGACAGCAATGTTTATGTTATATGGAAGGAAATAATCTTGAGTTGTTCACTAAGTACAATCTGCTGTTTATCCAAAGGATGAGACAAAAGGGCTGAATTTAATGGGACCTTATCTGCCATCAAAGTATATATTTTTCTATATGACACCAGATTATGGGTTATGCAGATTACAGTGTGATATGCATTGGTCCACATCCTTGGGCCATTGTTTTGAGAACCACATGTGAGGCTCTGTAGGGATACTTAGTATGGTTTCCATACGCTATCATAGGATCAGACAATGAGTGTTGTTTGTGATAGTAAAACAATGATCAGCACACAAATGAATACACATACATCTGTTAATATGCAATATATAGAGAGATCACATGCTCAAGGAAAATGAAACGTGCACAGTACTCTATGCTGCAGTCTGCATGTTTGCAATAGTAACTTTGCAGTCTATAACAGATAACTGTTTTGGGGGGTTGGGTACTCGCACTGAGGGTCAGTATGATGAGGTATAGAAAGCAACATCGACCACTATGAAATATAGTTAGAGCACAGTAGGGTTCCTCTCTCTGGTAGATGAAAGGATATACCATGATAATTCACAGGACAAGCCATAGCATTACCCAATGCAAAAAATATATACTTTTATTTTGTTATGAAAAAAGTGTCTTTGCTGTACAACATTCTGTTGTTTATGTTGTTTTATATTGTGATAAAATGTTTGTGATATAGCATTACAGTTTAATGCAATATCTGGAACAAAATATCAATACATCTATAAATTTTCATGTTTTCTTACAGTGACCTATAGAAACGGAGACAGGAGGTAACCCTGTAGGCATTTTGTCTTCCAGATTTAAGTAAAACCTGCTATTTTCATATTGAATGCAAGTCCATCGTTAGCTCTACATCAGATAAAAGATAAAGAGTGGTCTGAGTTCAGTTATTCCCTAAATATTTGCACCGGAGCCGTGTGTGCCAGTGTCTATGCAAAATGTTTGTATCAACATTGATTACGTTTCATTGTTGAGGAAGGCCAACTGAGATGAAATTACTTTTCATTACAAATCCAAAGGCTAGCCCTCTGAGATGCTTTGTTTCCTTTTTTGATAACCATTTTATTTACTCTGTGGTCATGATGCACCCCAAGGTTCTCCTAGCACTTTTTATTCTTCTGCCAGAACACAATAGATGCATCAGGTCATGGGCACACCAACATACTGCCAGGCACAGACATGGGAAGTAGCTGAAAATGCATATAGGTTCATAGGTTAGTACTAAGCTAACTGCCCTTGCGAGCTATTTTAAGCCTAGCCAATTATCCCTTGTGAGACTCAAACCCTGCACCTTGTGTTTATAAGGCAAACACCTTAACCATTAGGCCACCCTCCCAACAACAAAATAAATTCCCACTGCCAGTCTCGAACCCAGGACCTTGGTAACATTAGTATGTATGACCTACCACTAAGCCATGACTCTCATGCTTTGGCAGTTGATCAATGGAAAATACAGGCTTAGTCAGATTTTAATCAGGCTATGTGAAACAGCAGCTACAGAGCACAGAATGGCAGGTTTAGGAAGTACATCAGTCATGCCCTGCCATTCTTTCACAGGTAAATGTGAACTGTGCACCTGCAGTGTGCATGGTTTGCAAGTACTTCAGTGTTTATCGGCTTATACATAAAACACTTGATTAAGTGCACTGACTGATACCAATACAGAGCACTGGTCCTGCAGGCATAAACTATTTGTACAGACAGCAGGTAGCATCCACTGGAATAATTGTCTATATGTAAAGTTGTACTGTTTTGGATTCAGAAGTATGCATATTTAAAATATCAGAATATCCTAGCTTATATAATTTATGTCTAAATCACTTTTATACCCTTTTACAAATATGTATTATGGTTTATTAGAATGCCTAAATCAATTAATTTTCCATGAGGAATGTACTGTTCCTAAATGTCATGGTAGTCTTAAGAAAAATCAGATTTCTATGTGTATTGTACTTCTTTTTTTTCAAAACAGGTTTATTGTTTTAACATATAAGAGAAATATCATAACAATTTTATACAAGTAATTAAAAATAGGTATTATTATAATATTCAACAAAACAACTAAAGTATTTACAAAGACATCCACTACAATCAGATCAATTAATTAAACTAAAATACCATGCTATTGAAATTAAAATTTTTTTAACAAATTTTGTAAATTATCCCATACAATATAATAAGATGTTTTTCTATTTGTTCTTGTCCTAATTGTGTTTATTTCCATATGGCACACTATATTCATAACATTTTTAAATTCATTGAACGAAGGAGGAGTATCTGAAATCCAATTTCTAGTTATTATTTTCCTAGCCACTGCTAGAATAGACCATAACAAGGGAAGCTTAACCTTTTTAACACTTTGAGGTACAGGTGTGTTGAATAATGTAAGAGATTTAGAAATAATGAAATTATCTGTAAAAGAGCCTGCAAAATTCATTAATTGACTTCCAGTATTCTTTCAATTTTATACAGTCATAAAACATATGAGCCCAGTCAGCATTAATTTCTACATTACATCTCTTACATAAATTATCTTTATTATTTATTTTATTCATCATCAAAGGTGTATAAAAGATCTATGTAAAAATTTCCATGTATAAAGTCTCCAGACAATGGAAGACGTAGTTCTATAAGCAGATTCCAATATATATTGTTTATCTTGTTGATTTGGTGGGTCCCCATTAATAGAAGTGAAATGATTCCAGTATGAATCTACACTGTAAAAAGTTTCTTGTCTGATAATTTTATGTATGTATGAAAGTTTACCTTTATCAGAAACTTTATGTTGTAAATTTAATATCAAGTAATCAATCAGTGTTGGAATAGATTCTTTAACTGTTATAGACATTAGATCTATTTTATTAATGAGATGTTGTCTAAAGGTCTGAACCTCTAACCAACAAGTTTCTCTTAGATCAAATTCTTGTTTTAAGAAATCTAGATTTTTAACTTTATTATCAGATATCAACTGATACCAGTACTTTAGATCATTATCTATAGCTAAATGAGTTCCTTCAGAAGTAGATGACAAAAGCATACCCTGAGTATACATTATAGGAATACAATAAAATTCCATTCCCTATATTTAGGGTGCATGAATATAAAGTTACGATAACTAATAATAATATTTAATGGGTAACAAACCATATGTTTAGGTGTAATAGGTGAAGTACAAAATTCCTTTAGTAACCATAACATGGAGTTATTTACAATCATATTTTTATGTGTTAAGGAGATTTTCATGAAGTGCATACTAATTAGCTCCCAATAATCTTTCCATTTTGCGACATATGACTGATCTATTAATAAAGTAATAACTTTTACAATAGAAGAGATAGTATATAAATTAAAGTCTGGAAAAGAAATACCCCTTGAGACCAGCTATTAGTATGTTTCTTTAATGCAATCCTAGGTCTATTAGGTGCCCATAGGAAATTTAACATTAGTGTATTCAGTTTCTTGATAATTATTTTTGTAGGTGGAAGTATTATTGATTGTATTAAGTATAAAATCTTGGGGAATATTATCATTTTAATAATTGTAAGTCTCTCCTCCATAGTAAAAACATATTATTCCAGGTATTAAAAAGATTTTGTATATTAAGAAAACAGGTATTATAATTATTATATATAATAGATTTAATATCTTTAGATAGTATTATACCTAAATAAGTTATCTGACCTGAATTGGGTACATATTTAGTAAAATCACTAATGAGAATATTTTTTCGTGTATATATAGGTAGTATTTAGGTTTTTCTTCATTGAATATTAAACCAGAAATACTTTTAAAATTCATCATGTTATCAAATAGAGACTGCATAGAAGAATTAGATCCTGTTGATGTAATTAGAACATCATCTGCAAAAAGTTGAATTTTGGATGTTGTATTTTCATCTATTTCAAAACCCTCTATGTCAGTACTGTTTCTGATCAAATTAGCCCAAGGCTCCATTACTAAAGTGAATAATAGTGGAGAAAGTGGACATCCTTGTTTTGTACCTTTAAGAATGGGTATTTTTGTGAAACATATGTTCCTACCTTAATATAAGCCAACGTTCCTTTGTATAAATGCTCAATTAGATTTACAAATGCATCTGAGAAGTTTGTGCACTTCATTAAGGTAAACAGATAGTCCCAACTTACTGAATCAAATGCTAAACTTATATCAAGACTAATAAGTGTTAAATCTTTCTTTTCCTATTTGCAAAATCTATTAATGTTAAAGTTCTTCTTATATTATCAAAAGTATTTCTATTTACAATGAAGCCTGTCTGATCTATATCTATAATGCCGGGAATGATTGTCTTCAATCTATCAGCAAAGATACTCATAAACATTTTATAATCAACATTAAGTAATGAGATGGGCCGATATGAAGAACATCTAGTTGGATCTTTATTAGGTTTTAAAATTGGCGAAATAAATGTGTATTGCCAAGATGGGGGGGTTATTAACTCAGTTTGGGCCAAAATAAAACCTTATGTATTAATGAATATGTACTTTTAGAAAGGATTTTATATATCTCTGGTATAATACCATCATTACCCGGTGCTTTGTTTGATTTAAGCTTATTTATTTGTGTAATAACTTCTGTATATGAAATACTCTTGTCCAATAGTTTAATCTGTTGTTTATTAAGCTTTTTATTCATGTTTGTGGTTATAAACTCCTTTATTTTATCTTTAGGTTCCATGTTAATGTTATTATGGTTAATTTTGTGAAAGTGATTTCTAAATTCATCTAGTATTTCTGGTATACTAGAAACATTCTTCTTTTCCTTAGAGAAAAGATTTCTTTGATATGGTTTTGTTTTTTCAACCTTTTTGTTTTATTTTTAAGTCTATGTAAGTATTTGGGGCTTATTGAATAAGACAAAACTTGTATTTTCTAAAGTTATTTTAACTTTATGAGTTAAAATTTCTTTGTATTTCTCATTTAGTTTGTTTATTTCTTCAATAACTTTCTTGTCCATAATATTTTCTTTATTATTATGTTTATCCCAGTCTAATTTACTTTGAATATCTAACAATTCCTTATCCCAAGATTTCCTTTTATTATTATACCATCTGATACTTTGTCCATATAGATATGATTTTAAGGCATCCCAAACATAAACAATGGAGACTTCAGGAGTATTATTTATGTCTAAAAATGTTTTACTTCTGAAAGTATATATTCTTTATAGTCTTTTAGTTGAGTTAAGTATGCTGGTATCCTTTTGATCTGAACATTATGAGTATTTTTTATCATGAATTCAAAAACAATTGAATTATGATCAGATATAGGACATGAAATGATTTTGGAATTAATTAAATCTGTTACCATCTGGTTAGAAATAAAGACCCTATCTATTTTTGAATAAGTTTTGTATCTGTTAGAAAAAAGGTGTATGGTAATGATTTTGAATCTATCTGATTATTAATATCATTCAAATGATAAGAATTAGCAAAATCATTTAAATATTTTGCATTAGATGTAATTCTTCTTTTCCTATAGTGGTAGTATCACTTTCATGTAGTATACAATTAAAGTCACCAGCTAAAATAATATCTCCTATAGAGAATGATATGATCTTATCAAGATGATGTTTCACTGTATTAATACCAATTCCAGGTATCCAATATACAATAATTAAAGTGTAAGTCTTCCCATTAATTTGTATTGTAACCATACAAAACATTCCTTTGTCATCCTGATAAGACTTAATGGTTTTAGGAATAGGCATACTTTTATTCCATAAAATAGCCACTCCTCTTTTTTTCTGAGTGTGCTCTGAACTAACCAATACTGTATATTTGTTTGTGGCTAGTTTATCAATATCTTTTTTCAAGAGATGGGTTTCTTGCAGGAAGACTAAGTTGGCCTTATGTAAATTAATGTATCTTATTAGGCTTGCCCTTTTACATGGATTATTCAATCCATTAATGTTTAAAGAAATTCCTTTTAAAGATGTCATTTGCCATTTTTAAAACTTAAGAATCTTATGATCAAAATAACTAATGACAAGATAAGTAATGTTACATCTCCTCCTTTAGGTGTACCTTTAAATATAGCTGTATTTATTGAATCTCTTATGGGATTTCGTATAGGATTCAATTTTGTTTGTAGTGACAATGAATGTACAAAATATATTGTGGATGTCAAAACTATATACAAATAACAATGAACAAGTGAAAATAATGTAAGGATTAAACCTTGCATCCAGCCTGGAGTTATAAACTCCAACTTAGAGTAGTATTTACCACTCAAGTTAACCCCCTACCCTAAGCAGCAGTACCTCAGCTACCACCTTATCAATTTAATACTAGTTATATTTAACTGAGGTTAACAGTTTTCAATTCAATTATCTAGCAAGACAAGACTACACATTTGGTAAAACAGCATCATATAAACTAAAATAAACTTTTTTTTTTTTTTTTAAAAACTGTTCATACTACTATATACATCCATGTAATATAAAACACTTGTATTCAAATAGCATTCAAATAATCTTGATGTTAGAAATCAAGAGGAGAGAAAAATAAGTTCTAGCATTCATTTAAATCAAAAACTTTGGCTAATATGATTCAGACATTACATATATTAAGATGCATCTATTTTCTGTCATGTAAATGCAATTAACAGCTTCCAAAAAAAACATAGAATTGCTTGTATATGAGCATTTACTCAAACTCATTATTGTCAATAGAATAAAATATTGTATTCATAGAAATTGTTATAAATCATACTGCATAGTTATGCAGATTCTCAGAAACACTTATATACATATATACATACACACACACACACACACACACACACACACACACACACACACACACATATATATATATATATATAATACACACACACACACACACACACACACATATATATATATATATATATATATATATATATATATACATATACACATACACACACATACACACACACACACACACACACACACACACACACACACACATATATATATATATATATATATATATATATATATATGCATACATACACACACACACACACACACACACACATACATATATATATATATATATATATATATATATATATACACACACATACACACACACACACACACACACACACACATACACACACACACACACACATACACACACACACAAACATACACACACACACACACACACACACACACACACACACACACACATACACACACACACACACACACACACACACACACACACACACACACACACACACACACACACACACATATATATATATATATGATCTCACTGAGTTGTGTCCTTACTAAGCACTATCTTACTTGCTGTCCCTACAATAAATCTGTCTGCTTTATACAAAATAATGCACAGCAAACACATTTTAGTAACCAGATTTTACAACCATGCTATACTACTGCTTTAAAATATATCACATGACAATTTCTTCCATTATAGAGTTATAAAATTATTTATGCTTGTCAATCAGATGAATTAAATGAGTTATAGTAATGTATATGTTTGGAACATAAGTTTTTAACACAGATTATTAAGCTGCTGTTAAGTAGATTTTCAAAAACACTTGAATAAATGTTTCATTTTCTATGCCTTCTAAAATAAGACATTTACTTACTACAAGAAACTGTATCATTTAAACTCATTATAACTGACATATTTTATGAATTATAACATAGATATTTAAGTAATTATATAAAATAACTCACATTTAGATGTTAAAGAGTTCATTTTCCTTCACATAGTCGCATTTGTATCATTTCTATTTCCTGGTAGAGTGTCATTGCTGAATCTGTGATGTGTCAGTGTGATATCTAGGTCAAAGGTGAGACTAGCTGCTTTCAGCTTCTCTGTGAGAATTCTGAGAGTTGAAGCTTTTGAAGTAGCTCATGGACACTGTGCATGAGACAGCCCACATCCCAGATTGTCTCTCTTAACATTTTGGCGGGAAACTTATTAAAACTAGTGACAAACATTCATTTAGCAGTGTAAATGCATCTAAACATGACAAAACCTTCACAATATATTTTACAGGTTATTACAGCCTCTATGTAAGTGAAATTAAGCCTAAAATTATTAATAAGTAATAAAACTCAATATTTTTGTCCCAACTCAATTTTTATGCAAATCTTATTATTTACTGTGTCTATATGATCAAAAGCATTTCTATATATTAATAAAGAAAAGAAAAAGAGAGTAGAAAGTAAAAGGGTGTAAGGCAGAAATAAAAAAAAATGTAAGAGAAAGCTATAAGAAGTATATACAATGGAATATTAGTTACTGTTTATATTAATAGAGTTAAAAATAAAACATATTATTTACTATTATTTAGTTCTAATTATTATTAGTTAAAGCATGACAGATTATTTACAAACAAGCATAAGCAGTGTAATCAAGAAAGTATAATTAGGAATAGCATTTGAAGAACATATAAACTTTTTACAAGGAATAAATATGTTATTATTCTATTAATCATATTTTCATTACTCTTCTCTCCCTGCCTTCCCCCACCTTTCACCCACTACATAATCTAAATAGAATGTCATTGTTTAAACAAAGAAAAGAAGAAAAGAAGAAGAAAAAAAAAGATAAAGAAAAAAAATGTATCAAATTACAGACCTTACTTCTCCTTTTCAGAAAGAGAAACCAGTTGAATCACAACTTGCCATTAAATCTCCAGGTATTTTGACTAGTTATGAAACAAAACATTTCTTTGCACACAGAGAATAACTTTGATTAAATCTTTTTCAAAATATTTGTTGCTTCTTGGAAATGCAGGAACTATATTTAAAAAGATTAATAATGAAATAAAATGATGAGAGAAAAAAAAAACATAGAACAAATCATTTGTTTTTTAGTCTCTTCTTCTTCTCTGAAGTCTTCCACGAAGTTTCAGTTGCCAGTCTCTTTAATGAAGGACTAGCCCATTCCATTTCTTCTATTTTATCCAAAATCTTATTTTTTTTGATAAACAGTAAAGTCATCGAAAATTTTATTACCATCAGGAAGGAAGATTTTAAGCTTGGCAGGAAACAGAAGGTATGTTTTAAACTGTGCTTTTTTAAGCTCCCTTATTAGTGGCAGAAAAACTTTTCTTTTAGCTATTACCATGGAAGAATAGTCATTGTCAAAACGCACAGTTGTCTCATTAATCTTAACAGGAGCTTTAGCCCAAGCAGATTTAAGAACCATCTCTTTATCGAAAGATGATAGAAATCTAACTATAACTGATCTAGGATAGTTTTTGTTAGGGTTAGTATTAGCTATAGATCTATGTGCTCTTTCGATACCAAAAGAGAATGCTTCTGGTAAGTCTAAAGTTTTAGGGAGCCATGTTGTTAAAAAAGAAGTAATATTGTTACCTTCAATATTTTCTGGCAGTCCAAAAATCCTAATGTTATTGTGCCTAGATCTATTTTCCAGGTCATCCAGCTTTGTTTGTAAATGTGTATTTTGTTTCAGCAGAAACTCAATGTTGATTTCCTCTTCTTGTATTCTATTTTCCATGTCATTCACAGCTTCTTCTATGCCTGTCATCTGGATCTTCTGTTGTTGCAGGTCTATATGTAACAAGTCTATTTGTTTTGTAGTTTTCTATGAAGGTGTCTATTTTAGTATCCATTTTATCCATCTTAGCAGTAAGTTGCTGGATTATAATTATCAGAGACTAAAGTTCTTTCTTGATGCTGGAGTCTTGAGAATTTGTCTTACTGGAACTCATTTCAGACTGATAAACTGACAGGAAAATTTCCAAAGTGATTTCTGACAGGAATATTGTTAAGATTTCCTTTCTTTTTTAGATATAGTTCAAGAACTATATAAAACAAACATATTTAGAAAGAAAATTACTTCAAAAATTAATTTTTTAAGTAATTAATTCCTGTCAGTGTAATGAAATTGGTGGAGCTGAAGAAATCTGCTGCTATCCTGTGTTCATCCTTGGCCACACCCCTCATGTGTATTGTACTTCTGATAGAGGCTACAAGCTGGTTTTAACTTATATATTTTAAAAGAAAACATTTTCTTCCTTTACATGTGAACTTTTTGCAACATTTACTTGTTAACAAGGAAGTTATATCTATCATAGTTCCCTTTATTATTGAAGAATGTTCTTAATATGTTTATTCTGTCTTCAGTTCTAAAATATTACCTTTTCAGTTTTAGATCTAATATCTTTGCTTATAATGGAAGATAATTTTCCAATCTATTACTAGGAAGCAAAATATTTTAGTAAATTGTATTCAGTTATTTGTAATAATAAATTCACTTTTTATAGTATTTAAATGTCTGGCATTTATTTCCATTTTCTAGTTTCCTCCAGTCAGTTACCTACAGATAAAACTTTACCAGTTGGGTCCATTCCAAAATCTCTTAGCATAGGTACAGAGGTAGTCAGCAAAATTCAACTTTTCATCTTGGTCTTGAATGTATGTCATAGATCTCATCCGGTCTCTAATTTATAGACTTTATATATTTCAAAACATGAATTTTACTTGCTTATCTATGTGGGATCAATACACAATTAAATGCCATCATTACATTGAGTAGAACCTTACTTGGAAGAATATTCATCTTTGAGTCCCTTTTTCTAATCATTATTATGTATAGCTTATAGGGGCGGCCGCGGTGGTGCAGAGGTTAGCGTTGCCACCTCACAGCAAGAGGTTCTCCAGTTTGATCTACGGCTGGGGTGCCTTCTGTGCGGAGTCTGCATGTCCTCCCTGTGGTCGTGTGGGTTTCCTCGGGGTGCTCTGGTTTTCTCCTATATCCCAAAGACATGCTGTAGGTGGATTGGACACTCTAAATTGGCCCTAGGTGTGAGTGTGTGCGTGCCTTTTGAGGAAGGTTGGGCGCTGGGCTGGCAACTCAACACCGTAAAACTCCACTGCCAATCATGAGCGGACAGGTGATCCGCTGTGGTGACCCCTAACCGGGAAAAAGCCAAAAGAAGAAGAAGAAGATTATGTATAGCTTATAATTGTCATATGCCTGCTTTACCTTTTCTAGGCTGGTGACTTACCCCCCCATATTAATAGTAACTCTAAGGTGTGTGTTTCAGTGAAGGTTGGTTTTCTGCAAGTTGTTTGTAGTCTACAATAGTTACCCATCAGGCATCATTTCAATAATAAGCTTGTAGCTAATTTTCCTATTCATCAGAACCCTGACTGGCTTCATTTTCCTTTGGGACTCCTAGGCTTTGGAGTTGACCCAAAGGCCTACATAATATGTAATGTAGACTACCTTCCAGGACATTTCAATATTACATTGTTTAGGTTTTGTTAAAATTGTATCTGTATTAAACTTAAGTGATGAGGTTACACAGAAGAATGCATTATTAAAGATGCTGCATATACTGGTTTTTTTTTCCTATTTTTTGCTGTTCTTTTGTACTTCTGCTTCACACATGCTGTTTACAACTATATTATTTGGCTTTCAGTTTTGGAGCAATTTATACAAATAAATTAAAAACTCACTATTTTTGTTGCTGCCCAACTAAGTGAGGATAATGCTAGACATGATAGTTTGTTTACACCCCCCCCCCCCTTTTTTCCTGCTGTAAGATGCAGGGATTCTATTAAATAATGCGTGGGATAATGTGTTGTAATAGTCTGAATTCTACTGTGGTTGATACTGCTATACAATGCAAGCATAGGAAAAATATTGACCAATGAATGTACATGCTGACAGTGGTGAAAGGGCAAAATACTAAGACTGTTATAACAGGCAATGTATGCAATACATCTCATAGCTGTTGATACTAAATGTGGACATAATGGCCTTTGATGAAGTAACTTGCACTAAATTTTGGCTCATGGCACAATAAAAGCCGCAAGAATGTTAATAACAAGATCATTTACTACAAAAGACTGAAATGAAAGAACTTTAAATAGCCAGGGAGACACATCAGGAATTCACATGAGATATGGAATATAATGCCACAAATGAGGTTTGATCCACAACCACATCACACACTGAAAAGTGGCAGATAAGTGCAAGGTGCTGCATTTCAAGGACAGTAAAACTCTTTTGGCTTTTCCCGGTTAGGGGTTGCCACAGTGGAACTCTGGACTGCTCATGATTGGCAGTGGATTTTTATGGTGCTGAGTTGCCAGCCCAATGCCCAACCTTCAATGAAGGCATGCCCATTCATGCTCGCACCTATCTGCATGTCTTTAGCATCACTCGACCGCGGGGAGGACATGCAGACCCACTGGAAAAAGTAACAAAGGTGTTTTCTCTCACACACAAGGCTAAAGCAGCAAAAAAGTAGTGTCTGGAGTCTACTGAATCCTGGAAACCAGCCTCAGGAGGTGCAGATTGCAGACAAAGAGAAGTCACACAACTTTACAAGTCCTTAGTGAAACTGCATCTGGATTAGTCAGTGCTGTTCTCGAAACTGTATAGAGATATGGAAAACACTATGAGAAAGGGTTCAGAGGAAGGTAACAAGATTGATATGGATGATAGAAGGAAAAAGCTGTGCAGAAATATGAGGCATTGACTGGAAATACTGTCTAACAGATGGAAGTAACAGAGGGGACTTGTTTGTGGTACAAGATCAAAATGAATACTGTAATGGGGTTTAAGAGCTGGGGCAGAGGTGGTGGGAAAGGTCTGAGACCATATGGGAATAGTAGTGCATGGACAGGATGAGCTGAAATAATACAGCATTACTTTATGGAAGTAAGACTGCATGGATAGGATGACCTTTCCATATCCCCATGTTGGACATTTTGCCACCAACACCAAGCTGATACTCTGACATATGAATCTTCAGGATCTTCAGAACCAACTTGTAAAAGTACAAACAGAGAGATACCATGGTATTATAGTTGTCCATGAACTAAGCTTTTTTTCCCATAAAAGCAACGTTATTAAGAATATTAGTGAAAAAGGTAGTAGGCCACACAAACTCCAAATGACAAAAACAGCAGCAGTGGCTACAGGTACAAAAGCCAACTCACGGTTTATCCAAAAATTTATTCAATAAAACACACGAAAGGTGTAGTCACATAAAAATCCAAAAAGTATTGGATTTTTATGTGACTACACCTTTCGTGTGTTTTATTGAATACATTTTTGGCTAAACCGTGAGTCGGCTTTTGTACCTGAACTCACTGCTGCTGTTTTTGTCATTTGTAGCTATTAAGAATATTCACAAAAAATATTGAACTGTTTACTGTCTTGTTATCTGATTCCAGCCTAAAAAAAAAGAAGAAGAAGAAAAACTGAAGCTCCATTTCCCTATTTTTCCAACCTTTTACACAACTATAGCAAAAGGTAAGCCTAGCAGATTTGTACCCTAAAAGTGACCATAATTTACCATGGAATTGCAAACTTTATAACCACCACAAAATCAAAAACAAATATTTGCATAATCCTCTAGCAATATACATTAATATCTTCAGAAGTTTAATTGGAAGCATGTTTAATCTAATATGTGTGAGAAATATATATATATATATATATATATATGTGTGTGTGTGTGTGTGTGTGTGTCAGACATCAAATAGTTGCCTGGAATGTGGAAATCCTGTGCTTAGCAATCCAAACCTGATAGGATACCATGGTAGTCCTTCAGGACAAATCTAGAACTGGAAGTAGGATATGTCAAATGTACAAGATCATTTGAAAGACAGTGATGAGATGTTCAGTTTTGAATGAAAAGTGTAAGCTTCCTAAGCTCTAGGATGAAAGAAAACTCCACAGCAAAGAAGGGTCTTTCTTCACATCTTTATTGAAGATAATATATCCTCTATCTTCCTAGACCTATCAAAAGCCTTTGCTATGGTCTCACATAATAAACTTCTAAATGTCTTCTCTGAGTTAAACCTATGCCAGTCTACCCTTGACTCATTCAAGTGCAACTTAACTGGGTGCCAACAAGCAGTATGTTGGCAACAAACACTATCTCCCCTTCTTCCTGCGACATTAGGTGTACCACAAGACTCAGTTTTAGGCCCTCTAGTCTTCTCAATTTTCACTAACAACCTATATATCTCAACCTCACAAGCCTCACTCATCCAGTATGCAGATGATTCAACAGTCATATGTGCTGCTACTATTATACAGGAGCTTCAAATACTAACACAACACACCTTCCCATCAGTAGAGACCTGGCTAACAAATTTGCAACTAATTTTGAACCCCCCAAAAAACAAACCCAAGATTTTCCAAACCACTAAGTCAATTGTACCCACTAGCTCATTTAACATTTTTTCAGTAAATAATACAATCATCTCCCCCTCACAGCACAACAAGCTGCTAGTAGAAGAAATTGACTGCAACATGAGATTCAATATCCACATATATATTAAACAGTAAAAAAGTACATACAAAACTTGGAACACTGTACAGGAACAAACACTACTTCACAAATAAAACCAAAGCTACCATTACCCAATCTCATATGATTTCTACACTACTATATGCATCTCCCATACTCACAAATCTAAGAAAATCAGAATTAGCAAAACTTGACTCCTGTTACAGCAAAATTGCCAGATATGCCTCCAATTCCTCAATAAGATCTCACCCCTGTATCGCACTCAAACAACTCAATTGTCTGGAACTCCCCCAACTCCTTCTCTTTAACCAGCTAACTATGGCCCATAAATTATTCTATCAAGCTGAGAAAACACCTGCTATGCAAAATATACTTCAACCATCTTCCTGTGCCAGATATTCACACTCTACCATCAAACCACTCATTAAGATCATTACAGCCAATTACCTAGCTGGAGAATCTCTATTCTCTAATTACAATGGCAAAGTCTGGAATGCACTACCATATACAATCTGATATACCTCAGCTCTGGTTCAATTCAAAAAATGCTAAAGACTGTCTTACATAACAAGGGGGGGGTCTGCCCCTGCTCTATTCCTGACTAAACCAGCTCTCTCAGAAATAATAACTCTACTGTAATGATGCTAACAACACATACTTTAGGTTCAGTAACCTCTGATGACAAACTTTGATTTTTAAATAGTAATTATTTAATAGCTGTATGTGTGTAAAATGTGTGACACCATTCTATCTTTGTATTATATCTATTTTCTTAGTTAAGAGATAGGTTCCTGATTGTTAAACATTACATCATAGAAATGGTAACACTCTAGGTCATCAACATTATCACACATTGTTAAATTTTTATATTGTGAAATTGTCTGTGCAGAAACAATCAATGTTATCAATATTTTCATACATTGTTAAATTGTAATATTGTTAAATGGCTTGTAGTGTGTGAAGCTTTTCATATTGGGCCTCTACTGAAAAAGGACATGTGTCCAGTTGGACTTTCCTGGTAATCAAACATAAAATAAAATAAATAAATAAATAAATAAATAAATAAGTAAATAAATAAATAATTATAATGAGCTGTTTCATGAATTATAAGACTTCTTCAGATTAAGCAGTAGTAACAGAGTTTTTAAAAGCTGTGGGGGCTGGGCATAGTGTAGACGGTTGACCTGACTGGACTCAGTGTGGTGCATCTGTGTGTTAAGTGTATGGCTGGTGGAAAAATTCACCTAATTTGCCTACAAAAGTGTGTGTATCAATGGTGGGAAAAAATCCACCTAATTTGCATATAGAGTCATAATTGACTGTCAGCTGTTCCTAGTCCTCCCACTATTTTCAAAGGCTTTAAAAATACACACTATAATATATGTTTGTTTCAGATCATTATTGCTTATAAAAATTATCAGTTTCTTTATCTTAACTTCTTGTGGTAGGTAAGTAAGGACCTAAGTCTTTTATGGGGCATTAGGGATTGAATATTATACAGCCTAGTTGGCAGCCATTTATATCAAAATGTTTAAACAGTATCAGTGTCATGAGCATTGTGTTTACTTTTACAGAGCTCTTGTATTCAAATACCATGAATTAGTAGGCAAGAGAGGTGCTTTCAGTGAGATTATACACTAACAAGAAGAGTGCTTTTACTCACTGCTAGCCAGTTTCCTCAAATCTTTTAGTGTGTAAGCTAATCTAGCAAAAGCAAATAATAAAACATTAAAAAGAGTCAAACTAGTAAAAATTCAGGAAATTTAGTTTAGAATCCCACAAGATGTAGCAAGTATAGTAGTAGAAAGCCAAAGATATATATTTGGATTAAAATCTGTTCCCCTCAGAACTTCCCTTTATGGAGTATTGGTGCCATAGAGGAGATGTCAGTTTTTAAAGAAATCACATTCTAAGACCATAGGAGGCTCCCATCAGAAATTGGTGCAAATAACAGATAATACCTATGAAACATTTGAGAAATAAAATTATTAAAAAAATGAAGAATAAGATTATAAAAAAAAATGTTAAAACACTAATTGAAAAGCAACACACTGAAAGATACAAAATTAGACCATGCTGGATCCTTTTCAGTAACCATAAAAAATAAAAAAAATGCTAATTCCTTTTCAATAAATCCAACATATCCATGTAGTCAGCTGGCAAGTGCATAGAGGTGGCAATCCCAAATTGGAATTTCAAGATGCTAGAAAGATATATGCCTTGGCATGTATGTGTGTATCTCTCTCTCTCTCTCTATATATATATATATAAACACACAAACACACACACACACACACACACACACACACACATATATATATATATATATATATATATATATATGCACATACACACACACACACACACACATATATATATATATATATAGAGAGAGAGAGAGATAGAAAGATACATATACTACCTTTTCCAATAAACTCATCAATCTCTAATTAATGAGTTAAAATGGTAAATCACAAATAGATTCTTGATCATTGTATTAGCTCCTTTTAGAAACAGAAAATTTCACTTAAAAATTATGATAGAGCTGCAATCATTTACCTACCAGCTGAATGTCATAGATAATCCCTGCATGTAAGAACCACTATTATATGCTCAACATTCAAATCTGAATGTAAAGCTCACCTCCTTAACAATAACATGTTTATCATACAGCATTACATAAGCCTTATATCTGTACAGCGAATTAAGTGTACCTTGTGCTCCATGTGAGTTTTTTAGGTACATGCGTAAATATATGTACTCTTTTGGATACTCCTTCAGGAAGTTTACATGAATAATTATCTACCAGAATGTTTTAAATTATATTATTACAGCAGTAGTGGTGCTGCGGTAGTGTTGTCGCCTCACAGCAAGACGTTGTCCCATTCGATTCTCAGCTACAGCGTCTTCTATGTGGAGGCATGCATGAATGAGCGTGCCTTTATTGAAGGTTGTGCGTCAAGGCTGGTAACTCGGCACATAAAAATCCACTACCAAACATTAGCGGACCGGAGTTCTGCTGTGGTGACCCCTAACTGGGATAAGCCGAAAGACACAACAACAACAGTGCAAAATGTGCCTGTGTCTTTTAAACATGTAGTCAACATTTTTCTAGCAAGAAGTGAAACAAAGTTTAATAATCAACAAAATTACCAATTTTAGAACATTTCAGCCATATAAAGCCACTGAGACTGCTGTCATTATAATCCTTCAGTGTTCGAACTCATCAATTGCAGCTTCTTTATTGACTATATAGACCTCACATAGCTAGTTGTGATACAAAATGGCCACAGTAAATTATTTTAAATTCCTTCTCACAAATGCACATTAGTTCTACAAAGCCAAACTAATGACTGTATAAACTGGCCATGGAAGCAGAATCAGTCATTTTATATCCATGCATAGACCCTGTTATCAGCAATTATAGCAACATCATTGACTTTGTGCACTCCAGATGTGTGATTGAATAATAATAATAATAATAATAATTATTATTATTATTATTATTACGCCTCACAGTAAGACGTTGTCCTGTTCGATTCTCAGCTAGAGCGTCTTCTGTGTGGAGACATGCGTGAATGGGCGTACCTTCAGTGAAGGTTGTGCATCAGGGCCGGCAACTCGGCACGTAAAAATATACTGCCAATCATTAGCGGACCGGAGTTCCGCTGTGGCGACCCCTAACCGGGAAAAGCAGAAAGACACAACAACATTACCACAGCAACATATTTGCTTCATGCAGACCCACAGCAGACACAGTAATGCATTCCAATATATTTCAAAGAAGTATACACTTATCCTGCCAAGCCAGATTAATGACTGTTTAACACTAACAGATGACAAGAGAATAAGTTACTGTCATCCACAGATAGTCCCCTCCCCATACAGAGCAGTTATAACTACTTTGCTAACACTGTATGCCTCAAATATCTGATTGGGGTAAAATAACAGCCAGAGTAATGTAGTTCAAATTTATTTCAGACAGACACACTGTCACCACAACTTCACACAAATGCATACTAGCCCTGCAAAGCCAGAATAAAGAATGGTTAAAATGTGTAGATGACAATAGGAAAATATACTTTCATCAAGAGACATCCACCATCCCCAGCCAGAAGTACTGTATAAACCTGAACTCTCTAACTATGATAAAATCTTTAATGGACCCCGGTTAATGTATTTCAGCTTTGCTTCATTTAAACACTAGCCACAGTAAAGTATTCTTACTTACTACAGATAATTTTTCATATACAGATAACCCCCTTACCCAGTTATTTTTTTGTCTGTGTACATGTCTGCTTTTCAACTGTAATACAATAAAAAATGAAAATAAAATAATGGCTATGGAATGTATTTCAACTTCATCTTACATTAATACTGCAGATAATTGCTCACTAGCCCAACCACAAACTGAACTGCACTTATCTGATTGCCTGAAAGTGATACAGAAAAGCTTACCTCATGCTATCAAACAGTTGCAACTCTTCTGTTTTGCAACCCCTCCTTTATCATCTAACATTCATCTACTTTCTGGGACCTGCCACATGATTCATGGAATGGCAAAGAATGGTTAGCCTGTGAGCTGAATAGTCAAAGTGCAGTTGTAGTTGGGGCACCATGACCACTTGTTTATTTATTTTATTTGTTTAAGTAAAGATATATAGGATTACCAGTAAAATCCAGCAGTTATTAGAGCACTATTCCAATGCACATAACTGCACGCAAATAAAAATAAATACCTGTGTTTGACTGGTTGCATAAAAAGAATGCTAACTACCTATTTATCTAATCCTGTCTCTACTAGTAGCTGATGGGATATATTAAATTTATCTCTACCTCTGACATAGATCAGTTCTCAGAAGTACGATGACTGACTCACTTTATGGGGTCCCTGTTTGGGCTGCAGGCTAATGGAATGGAAGTGATGAATATCATCATTATAAATAACTTTTAAGAATTGCCAGAATCAAAGATACCCCATGGAAACAACAGACAAATAGCTTAATGTGATTGCCTGGAAGTTTGTTACACCCTACAACACAGAGCACATCAGTCAACATAATGTTCAGGTATGAATATATGGATAGAATGCCTTCAGAGAGATGACCCACTGATGTGAATGAAAAAAAGTTTAAGGGAATTAGAATTTGAGCCAAAAGGCAAAATGCAGACATGAAACTGATCAGAGAGCCTTTAAAGAAAGTTCACTGTTATGGCAGAAGGTAGAAGACAAAATAGACATATATTTATGTAATCACAAACTTTATTTATATAAAGGCTCAGACACTTAGTGATAGTTATGAGCAATGACAGCCATTGTTTAACAAGACAGTTGTCCTTGTTCATAAAATCTACTGATGATCTTGAATTTCTATCATCAGAATTCTGGCATAAATATTAATATTAACATTTAACAATGAAAAATGATATAATTATTAACCTAAAATTTATTGGATCCATCACTGGTTTAGACAGTACAATAATGCAGAAATTTTATAGAGGTGGTAACATGCAACAAGGTTTAGATAGCCCTAACACATCCAATAGATTTGGAGATAACTTCCCAGATAGAGGTTTGTACATTTCAGTCCATTAGGGCCTCAGACTTAACTGCTTTTAATCGCTGTCCTAATTTGTTTGAAAGTTATTGGAGCTATGATCCCACATACTACACCTTGATTTCTGACAGACTTAGCTGTCACAAAATGTATTTCTCTTATTAACAATGGCAGAATCAGACAAACATATTCCTCATCTTAACAGTGATAGAATCAGACCTGGAGTGTAATGCATAAAGGAATATGTACAATTCCTAAATTCCATAGTAATAGTTTCCTATTGTGTATAATAGTCATTATGCCGAAATATTGTCTTAGTGACATTTCCAATTTGCAACCACGCTGAACCCTGCATAGCTGCTCTCTGCAAGTATAAATGGCTTCTGTCAGAAAATGTCCTGTTGACTATAGTGGAAAAAATAGCTTTTTCTTTGTACCTGATACATTTGTATTCATAAATAGCCTTGTTGACTTGTTTCTTTAAATTTCTTATTCCCCCCTTTCCATTTCCACAGTGAGGGTATCTTAGTGATGAGATGTATATTCTCCAGTTCTAATTTTAGAGATTCCCACCAAGCATACAGAAGCAAACTGCTCCACAGATTTAGTTGAATATATAACATAAAATTCTGTTTATAATAATTTCTTACTTCCAAATCTTTAAAAATAAGAGAGTTTATGTACCACTGTTTATGGTAGAGTCATACTGGGTAGGGTAAGAAGACTGCTGAAGTTCTTTGTGGTCACCTATAACAGTGAAACTGGAGATGAGTCCTGGAATGTGGCAGGTAGGCTTGGCAAAACAAGAAAATAATCCATCCTGTTGTGTAGAAAGACCTGGGTGAAGAAAAAGTGTAGCCTCCATTACCTGAGTGCACACGTTTTTTTTTTTTTTTTTTTTTGTGACAGTCAAAACCAGGAAGTGACCTGCCAATCATTTATTTATTTAATTATGTATGCATATATGTATGTATGTATTTATTTATGAATATTGTGAGTAGGAGAATTTGAGCACTGGGGTCTTTTTTCAGTCACAACCTTGTTACATACAAAGGGGAATCAAACCAAAATACAGTTCATATTGACAAATCAAACATGCTGTAGGTAAGTACAGATAAAAAAGCATGCAGTGCAGAGACACAGAAATAGTAAGATTAGACATACTAAGGTATCTCTTGTAACATACATTGCTTTCTTTTTATTCATTTTTAGCCAGGTGAACTTACTAAGTACAAGAGATTTCTCAGGAGCAAACTGAATGCACTATCTGGTTATGTGATTTGCACTGAGTCACAAAGTAAGCAAATGCAGCCTGAGAAAATGAAACCATGGACTTCAGGATGAAAGTAGTTCATAGTATTAATTATCTGCACTGAGCTGCCAGACAATGGACATATATTTACAAGTGAAACGAGAAGACGCAGTCTGAAAAAGTATAACACCTTGAAAACTGAGGATTAGTTGAACACAGAAAACAGATTAGGCATGGAATCTATTGGCATTTATTAACTGCATCTAAACAAGTGCAAATGGCCTCTTTAGTGAAAATGCCCTAGAGGATTTCTTGATACAAAGTACAGTTCTATACATCTTAATGTCCAGAGGAAGAGAAAAGGAATTAGAACTAAAAAACACCTTAAAAGCTCAAAGAAGTACACAAAAAAACCCCCCACAAAAAACAATTTGCAGATTATTATTGGTTCATAGGTTTATAGGTGATTACTAGACTAATGATGGATAGCTTTGCAGCAGAGGGGAATGTTGTCCTCATATTGGCTCTGCATGACCTTAGTCTATGAACATAAGGCAGTGGTAAAAGAAGTGCATAAAAATGGCTTTGGGAAGAGAATCACTGCCTAGGTGACTGCTCATAACTGACATTCCCATGAAGTGCTAAAAAGTACACCGTATAATTGTGGATGATAGAAAGCTCATCATTTGGCATGCAATGTACAGCTACAGCATGTGGTGCTTATCACTGCAGCAGCTGCCAGTGGGCAAAGTGTTTATGGCCTTCCTATGTATAAACAATGACACTAACTTGAGACTTCACAAAGGTACGTCACGAGAATTTCTGTTGCACAAGGTGATGATGACATTGTACTTCATCCATTTTAAAGCCTTTCATTTGTATTCACTTTAATGCAGCATATGCAGTCCTGCAACCAGAAGGTGCTCAACCCATCATACTTGTGCTTCTAAACCACCTGTCTGTTGGTGGTGGTCCATGTTAGTGCTAGACAATCATATTATAAAGTCATTTCAATTCCAGTGTTTCACACTGAGGTATATCTTCAGTATGATTGTGGTTTGACATATCAGACACTGGACACATGCCTTCCCCACATCAAGCAGGATGCACATCTACAATGCTTGTGTATTTGTCATAGGTCCATTTGTTTTCTTCACAGTATAGCTGAAGATGGGCATTAATGTCCTGCTGCCAGGGGAAGAACAGGCTGATGACGCTCACATGGTAACCAGAATTGCATTGGTATTGATGGCAGATGCAAACAGCAGCCAGCAATGCATATGCTGATGATGTACTGACCACAAAAAAAGTCACACACATCCATGTAGCATGTGAATACCAGATGTCAATTGTTTTGTGTAATCTTTTGTCTTACCATCTCCCTGGTCTGCTGTGGTTGGTATTGAAACTCTTTGCAATGGTTTTTGAATATTTCTTCTGCTGTAGTTTGTACTAGTCCAATATGCTATACAGGAAAGGACATATGAGAAATATATAATCTACCACTTAATAGGAATATTGAAGGACTCTACCTGATTTATCAAAACACCTGAGGCATAACTTCAGATAGATAAAGACATATGCCAATAGCCTTCTTGTTTGCATGTGAGTGCATGGTTGTACTTCTCTTTGGCTAATGAGTAAAGAAAGTGTGGTGGCATCATTGGTCAGTACTGGACAGAGTAACCAGCATAATCAGTGCAGGAGACATTAAGATTGCTGCACACATTTGGCACACCATATTGCCCATGTGGTGATGCAAATACACTAAATATGCACATCATTGAGGAGTCCATCTTGGATTTTAATAACACACTGACAGATCTTGCTAACTCAACTGCCCCATATGGATATTATGACACACACACACACACACACACACATGCGCACACACGCGCACACATGCACACACGCATACACGCACACACGCACACACGCGTGCACACAAACACACACACACACACGCGCGTGCACACACACACACACACACACACACACACACACACACACACACACACACACACACACACACACACACACACACACACACACACACACACACACACACACACACACAGTGATGACTAGCATATTATGTAGCAAAGGAGAGCCAGCCAGACATTAAAAGGACTGGTTCTCCTTTTATTGATCTGCTGCACACCTTAATTGCTATATTGAGGTATTTCCTGGCATCCTACACTACTGAGAGGCTGGTTACTATACAAAAAGTGGGTTTATTGTTGTGACATTTTTTGGCCATATGTGTTAGGACAGACAACCATGGGAATATTGTAGTATAATGCCAAGTTGGTGTGCATCATCCCAGAGACTTACATATGCAGTTCACTCACTGTATTCCATATTAGTCTCTGGAATGTTCCTAATGATACTGTATACAATATACAATAGCATGCAGACTTTGGCTGGTTGCCTCTGGCATGGGCCTTGTACCGCCCCATCCGAGGCCATTTACTTTATGCATGAGGTAGAGATGGACTTATAACAGGGCTGTGAAATAGACAGCAGTTCATCTTTTCTCACGGTTTGTTAGGGTAACTGTTGAACCAGCAACATTGTATAATAAAGTGCCATCACCTTCTCCCAGTTTTGGCATGTTACAATGAAGGGCAGTCCAAACATGGTTGCTTGGCACTGATTTTGGCTTTGCTGCTGCACAGTCTAATTCTATGGATCATAGTTTACACTTATCTGCAGATGAGCTAACATCTTTACTCTTTTTTAAGTCAGTTCAATACAATCTCTTCAAACCATTAACATTCCAGTGGAATGCTTAATCTAAACTGGATGGGCAAGTTTTACTTTCAGTTTACCTGTGCTTAAAGGATTAGTTTGCAGAAAAGCTTTGCAACAGAATTATTCTGAATTATATGGAGTAATGTGCAAGTTTGCTCATGTTTTGGATTATGTTACACACCCTAATTAGTTGTATTTCTGTGTTGTATATATTGCATGGCAGTTGCTTATTATTTATTCAGTAACAAGGAAGTTGCACTGGTTACAAATGAACTCTTAGAGACACAATTACAAGAAACATAATAATTAAGCTATTATGACTTAGAAAATAAGTATTTATTTTATTGCTCTTTTTGTCCCAGTGTGGTTATTCTGAGTTGAAAGCAATAGATGTTTCCAGTGTGCAGGCATAATACTGTATGTATTACAAACTGCTTAGTATTATGTTCCCAAAGCATTTTGCATTCTATATTTGACTTGATGTTTCTCTGTGAATAAGAACCAGTGTATCACAATGCAATAACCCTATAACAGTACACTGTAAATATGGGAGATTAATTCTCAGGAAGACTATTTCAGATTGCTTTAACAGAAAGTTTCATTTGTAAGCCCACTGAATGACAAAAGATGGAATGCCTGTTTTAATTACTGTTAACCTCTTTGTTGTGAAAATCTACATTTTAATTAATAGAACCACAACTACACAGTACTATTGCACCATGAAATCCTTGCAAAGGGTTTTGTATCTTCTTTAAGATGCATCCTTTTGAAAACAAGCAGCTCAGTATTTTAGCCCTGATGTCTACCAGAGATCTTATGCAGATGTTTATAGTAGGAAATACCACTAAGATATGTAGCTCCAAGCAGTGCTGGTATAGGCTCATTAGATTTGTTACCTTAAATTCAGACTGGCAGAAATCCTCGTTTGTACTTCTGACAGAAAAAGAAATGGCCACAGCTAAACTTGGCATATCTGTGTTAGTTATGACATAATTGGGATGTTGCTTTAATTCAAGCACCCCACTAAGCTTGAACAAATCCCAACAGGAAATAAGGGGCCTGCTTTCAGTTGGTAAGCCAGGCGCCAAGAGTTGCAAAAGAAATTTTAGTGTCTGAATAGTGTTTACAGAAACGTGACCTAAATTTATAGTGAATGATTTAATGTGGATACAAGTGTTTCCTGTATATCAACAAAATTGTCTATAAGTACCATGGAAAGGCAGGAGATCCACAGTGTTAACTGCTCGTAGACTATACATTCAATGATGCGGATTTCACTGAGCAGAGAACAGGCCTCAGTAGCTGTGTATTATTACTGCTTACTCACTGAAACAGAGTACTGAGCTATACAGCATAAATGAACTGAAAGTGATAAGATACTTAGTGGGTACTGAATGTATGCAACCGAAGACAGAAACATATCTGCCAATACCAGAAGGAAGCATGAAGGAGTCAGAAAACAGTGGAGTATTCAATGTGATGAACTATTTGCTTGGGATATTAATCTATCCACAGACTTTTGTCTTTATGCTTTCTCCTGCACAAATGTTTCTCTACATTCTGCATAGATAATCATTTCTTAAATATATATATATATATATATATATATATATATATATATATATATATATATATATATATCTATAGCCATATATGGAAACACTACATAATCTCGAAAGATTGAAATACCGAATTTCAAACTTTCGAGACCATATAGCTGAAACCCCAAACTACCGAAAGACCAGAAGCACGATTTTCAAAATCCCAACTATAAGGAGTTTGAAATTCGCGCTTCTGGTGTTGCAGTATGGTGGAAGGGCAGGTAAGTATTTCTGTTTAACTGTGTTGGTTAGAGGTTTAGTGTGTAAGTGTGTGTTGTGAGTGTGATGTGTGTGTGTGAGGGGGATGTAGGCATGTGGTGGTGTATTCATGTGTTTGCCTGGATAGTGCAACCTTGGAGTTAGAATATTTAAGTAGGAGGGATGTGGGGGGAGCAGGGGTGCTTGACCCCTGCTTGTCTGTAGGTTAGGTTTGTGTGTTTGTGTTTTGGGGGAAGGTGTGTGCGTATGGTTCTGTGCTGTGTAAGTTGTGTGTAGTTTTCAGTAGTTTGAATTTCACGGTTTTGGTTTTTCGGTATTGTAGTGTTTTGGGTGTTTGGTCTCGGGATTTTGGGTGTCGGTAGAGTGAGTGTTCGGTATTTAGTAGGGGTTTTATATATACATATATATATATATATATATATATATATATATATATATATATATATATATATATATATATATATAGATATATATATATATATTTTTTTTCATTTTCATGTTGGCCTCATTTTCCACCAGTTTTGTGCCATGTCACCCATAGCTCCATAGCTTAAATTTTTCATTCTTCATGAATATCTCCATGCAGTTCAGCTACTTAATTTATTTTAGAAACATGGTATGTTACAACAGGCCCATACTTTCTTTTACTCTGATGACACCCTGGCAACTGTTCAGACTAAGGTATGCTGCTTTGCTTCTAGTAGCTGTAGGTATAGCTGAATATATCTTTTTGACTAGCATACTGATTTTTGAAGATACTGCTAGGAAAACTTAGTTTAACCATTTCCTTTCCCCTATGAGAGAACTGACCATAATGACCTGGAAATTAGCACACAATTGCAACAGTTATAATTATGTGGTAATTTCAGATAATGTAAGCTCTTCCATCTGGATTTGTTATAGTATTACTGATACATTTGTAACACTGCACTTGACACAAAACTCCTGTAGTACAGCTAAACTGATTTTAGCATGTTAGTATGTCATGTTAGATTGATATTTATGCTTCCTGAATTCAATTAGCCACATCAGATGTAAGTAACCATATTTCACAATTTAAATTGTTTCTCTTGCTTTACTGATACACTTGCAGTTCCCTGGGGGAGCTCTCATGTTTTAGTGATAGTGAGTTGCAAGCAAAGTTACCCAACATGTCGATACCTTTGTCAATGAATAAACAAGATTCTGAAAACAAAAATCCCTCTTTGCCTTTCTTAGTAATGGCCAAGGTTGCTGGATGTGTGCCATCACTTATTCCTATGTGCATTTTTCTAAGACCCATTGGATCACTTGTCTTCCCTTCTTGCCTTCAAACTTACTGCAATTTCAGAACTTTTCAGCTGCGATGCACTCTTAAACTTATTCCCAGTGGGGATGTGCTAGAACTGAGTGTTGCATGAAATTATCTGCTTTGAAATGTAACCTGCCTACAGCTTTTACTACTAGATGCATACGAAAACCATGCTTAATAAAACTCACACTTTGAAGTGCTTATGTGTTACGTAAGACACATCTTTCTGAGATATTGAAGTATGCATTGAAAAATGAGACAGTAAACTGATGCCCCTTCTGACTATGTTAGTGGTAGCTCATATGGCTATAAAAGATCCCTTGATGTGTCAAAAACAGTAGGTAAATTTCCCTAGAGCCACTTTTCCACTATGCTCTCCTGCTTTCAGGATAAAACTTTGCTAACCTTTAGGTGGGTGGGATTACATTTCTGCATTTGCCATGCAGATGTCACACTAAAGGTTTAGCTTCTAACTGCACTTCTCACTTTATCTTATCTAAGTAATCATTGATACATGGACAACTTAATCTTTGTGAAATTGTCCTGCCAGTAAACAATCATTTTGATTAATTCAGTCTTAGTAAGAAAAGTAGAAATATTCAGTACCACACCCACTCACCTTTCTTTGTTGCCAGTGTTTACAATTCCTGTCAAACATCTATTATGAGGTTTAAGTCTGGTATCTCCTCAATTCTAGGATGACATACTGCAGTTTTCTGTAAAAATCTGGATAGTTGAGAGGTATGGCATACAGGTAGCTGTACCCATCAGGCGCCAGTACGGAACTAACTCAAAAACCAAGCGACTCTGCAGGAACCACAACATCAGGAGGCTGTATAACAGAAGAAAGGAAAATATTGGCAAACATTAAGAACTGTACCATCCAGCCGGATAAAAGACCCGCGGTAGTGGTGCTGCAGTAGCGTTGTCGTCTCACAGTAAGACGCTGTCTGGTTCGATTCTCAGTTAGAGCGTCTTCTGCATAGAGACATGCGTGAATGGGCGTACCTTCATTGAAGGTTGTTTGTCAAGCCTGGCAAGCCACTACGTAAAAATCAACTGCAATCATTAGCAGACTGGAGTTACACTGTGGTGACCCCTAACTGGGAAAAGCCGAAAGGCACAAACAAACAAACCATCCAGCTGGATAAAAGAGATCTCGTCAAACTAAACAATCAACTCATAGGACAAATAAAGTCTACCAAAGCCAAATTTGAGGTGAATGTGGCCTCCCAGGCCAAGGGCAACCAGAAAGCATTCTTTAAACATGTCTGCAACTATAAAGAAAATACAGAATTGCTTGCTGCGCCCATTGTTAGTGGTGCTACATATACTGAACTAGAAGATATAGTTAATCAAATGGCAGACAAATTCAGCTTTAACTTTACCCTCTGCCCCAGCCTCCCCTCAGGAAATGCTATGAAATATAACTCTCCCAGCAGTCACTAGGGAACAGGTTCTCAAGGCTCTCTCTAAGGTCAAGAACACTGCATTATATGTGCCCCAACAATATCCCAGGTTACCTTAAAATAGCATGAAACATGACCTATCAGGTCCTCTGGAATCACTATTTAACTATAACTTCCAAACAGGCTTCATGCCTCATGAATGGAGAACAGCAACCATCATCTTTCTGCACAAAGGTGGGACATCTACAGACCCTACAGACCCATAAGTCTCACTAGCCTCTTATGCAAAGGCATGGAAAGAATTTATTTATTTATTTTATTTATTTTACATTTGTTGACCGGGATAATCCGACTGGATACATGTCCATTTTCAGCGGAGGCCCGGGGAGAAAAGCTCCACATGTACAAATATTAATATACATAAGGTTTACATTATTACATAGGAACATACAATTGTTATCTAAGACAAAGATTAGAGAAGACAGAGGTAATTACAAGCAGAACAATTATCTCAATTTCAGTTTGATTGGCCTCACTGCAGAGGTAAATAAGGTCTCAGTTGATACAAAGGGTGGAGAAATAAAAGGTGGATAGATCAGATAGAAAGAAGGGTCATGGTATATATCATGGGAAATTAGGTGAAAGAAGAGATGAGAGAGATAATAGGAGAGTTAGAGGGAGTTAATCCGGGAATGAGCATTGGCAGAGCCAGTGGGACTTAAAATATTGAAGTAGACTTTTTTTAAAGAGGGATAAGGAGGTAATGGTGGTAATACTAGAAGGAAGAGAGTTCCAAGTTTTGGCAGTGACGTTAGCAAATAGAGCATCACCTCCTGCATTATGGGATTTGACATTTTGAAAAAGAAGCCTATTTGAGGAGCGTAGGCTATTTAGGTTGTTATATGGTGTGATTAGGCACTTTAGTGCAGGAGCTTTGTCCGGGTGTTTAAGTATTTTAAATGCCTCAATAAGTTGGTTTTGCTGAAGAAGGTTTGGGAGTTCTATCCATCCAAGGGCTTTTAGGTTATTACAGTGGTGCGTTCTATGTGGAGTGCCAGTAGCAAATCTGGCAATGTGATTATATGAACTTGAGAGTTTATTTAGCTCGCTTTTATTAAGCTTGGTGAAAACTGGGGATGCATATAAAAGTGTGGATAGTAAATGAGTGCGGGCAATGGTTGTTTTTGTCATTGGGGTTAGAAAGGCTTTGATTCTATATAGTGACCCTATTTTCTTGTTCATGGTTTTAATGGTAATATTAATATGCGTATCAAATCTAAGTTTATTGTCTATGGTAACTCCTAGTAGCTTGGTATGGGGGTCAGGTGTGATAATTGTTCCATTGTTTGTTTGTATGGTAAAGGCAGTAAAGGGAAGTTTTTGGGTTGGATGAAAAAGAAGCAGTTTGGGTTTTTTTGGATTAAGAAGTAGCTGTCATCCTGATAGCCAGTTTTCCACAGCTGTGAAGCAGGATTATCATGGAAATTATCAATAATGATGTATGAAATGTCCAGATACTTGACACAATCCACTTTAGCCTTGTCAAGAGCAGGTCATGCATACTCAACCTAGCGGACATCTTTGAGAAGGTTGCCAGAGCAATGGATAAGGGAAAAATTATTCACATACCCTACTTTGACCTGACCAAAGTATTTAGTACAGTACCCCACTTGGCCATTGTTGACAAACTCAAGAGGTTGCATGTAAACCCTTTTGTCACCCAATGGATAGCTAGCTGGCTCATAAACAGGATCCAGGAAGTTTGATTTGGGGATCCCGCCTCTACAGGAAGGCCAGTCACCAGCAGAGTCCCTGAGGATTCAAACCTGTGATCACTCCTTTTTGGCGTCTACTTCTCTGAAGTCAAAGCAAATGTTATGGTCCTCTGGCTGACCAAAATTACAGACTATTGCAAATTAGGAGCAATCATGGAATTCTCCTCTGACATTGATGTTCTCCAAGAAGGGCTGACACAGACAAATAACTGGTGACAGAGCCATGGAGTAAAACTTAATTCCAAGAAATGTTTCATAGTATCATTTGGGAACTTAACTATCATATTGACAACACACTCCTAAAAGTCAAACCAAAGGACAGAAATGTCAGGACACATGCAGACAGCAATCCAGCCTTTGACCATCATGTGTCTATGGTAGTGAAGAAATCATTCTATGCTGTACAACTTTTAAACAAAGGCATGGCATCTAGGTTGAAGAAGGTCATTGTTCCACTATATTCAGCATTCCTCAGGCCTATCATTGAGTACAATGCCACCTTTGGTATGTACCTAACTAGGCTTATCCAATAAATGGACTCTCTCCAGAGATTCTTCACTAAAGGAATAAAGGGCATAAATAACATGCTCTGTGCAGGCTACCACAAAACCATATCCTTGTATTCTATTTTCAACAGACTGCTGAAGGAAGATCTATGCCTGACATATAAGGAATTGTCAGATCCCACTCTGATAGACCTCCTGCCTAACCACAAAACAAACAGTGCCAGAATTACCTTTCCTAAAGACTTAAACCCTGCCTATGAAATAAATAGGATCTGCTGTAGAGACAGTATGTATCCCAGAGATGATCCCTTCTCTGGAACAGGCTCCCCATTCTTGTGAAGCAGAGTTCCTCCCTAACCCTGTTCAAGTGCAATTGGACAACTGGATAAGGAAAAGGAAATTCGTCCCTGGTTTGGCAAATAAGTCTTTAATGGACAAAGGCAGCCTGTAAATGGTTCATCAACCAGGGCCCTGTTTATAAATGTTTCATCTTAAAAGCCTCTGACTACACTTATCAAGGATGCCAGAACTTGTTAGAGATTTGGGATGCATGATTATGGTTTTAAATGTCCTAGTGGTCATTAACAATACACACCTATGAACCTATTAAACTTGCCAAAATATATAGTTCTGTAACTGAAGATGGGAAGGTATTCCAATGCTTGAGTTTGAAGATGCAAAATGCTAAAGAGAAACAAGATAAAATATACCTGGGAGTAGCCAGAGATGAGGGTGTTGTTATACTAGACCTTAAAGTCCTTGTAACAGGTTTTAACAATTGTGTTTTGCATAAATAGTTACACGGTTCTGACAGATCCTGTAAATTACAAACTATAGGAATTTTGCATGACTATGAAAGGGCATCTAGACAGCTTATAAAGAGTGATACAAAGATGCTCAGTTCTTAGTATAGCTAGTTGAGTTTGTGAATTGTAACAGAATGTTTCTCAGTTCTACCAAACATGGACAAGCAAGCTTTGTTTAAATTTACTTGTGTACTTGCAAGAGTGATAGCATCATCATCATCATCAACCACATTTTCCCATTATCTACATGGGGTCAGGGTTGTTTGCCATCTGTCACCAACTATCTCTATTCAATGCCAATCTGCTACCTTCTTCAACATTCACGATTGACTGTCACAGGTTTTCTCTCTCACAAGCTAGCCACCTCTTTGCTGGATGTCCTCATTTCCTCTTGACTTCCGTGAGGATATTAGATACTGTTATTTCTGCTAGCATGACTGGCTGAAGTTTTGTAAATACTTGTAAATAAATGTAAATGACCATGTGTTATATATGCCAGCATGACTAGCTATAATTTTGTAAAAAAGTTTATGTTTTTGATTATTACTTTGATTTATGTAGGGTGTTTGAATCAAACAGTGTTGTTATGGCTGACCAAATATACATGTTTTTTAAAAAAGAATTCTGAATGTCGGTTATGCCAGTCAGCTGACCTAGATGTGATGTCATCATGTGCTGAAAGGAATAGAATCTCCACAGCATCTGTTTTGTTTACATTTTAAAGTCTGACATGAAAGAGTAGAATCATCATAACAACTTTCTGTGACTTTTAAAAAAATCTGCTGTAAAAGCAGATTCTTAGTCAATTAAAGTTCAGTAGTTATTGTAGTTGATCAATTGTTGTTCAGTAGTCAGTGTTGTTTTCCATATCAGTAGTTATCACTCAGTGTTTTCCAGAGCTGCTCATCAGAAATAGTAGGAATTGCTATTCCAGTCACTGAGAACTAGACAGCAGACTGAGTAGTGGGCATAAATTCTTATCTTGCCTGGCAGAAGTAAGAATATCATGTTGCCTTGCTGAGTTAATTAGATCAGACAGGGACAGTTAATCTTTAGATAGTTAGGGAGATATAGTTAGATAGAATTTTTCTACAATCAGTGTGAAATCTGTCTTACAGCGTTATTTTCATAATTCCTGTTTATGGAACTCGGTGGTTTAGTAGAATCAGTTTTTCAGTGTATACATGTTTTAAATAATTTTATTTATTATGAAATATTTTACCACCTTTTATTGTGGCTGGTTACTTAGAAAGTACCTTTAGTAACCTGAGAGAGTTTATGCTTATTGTGATAACACAAGGGCCACTCCAAAATGCCTTACTGCTTGGATTACATACTATGATTTATATCAATATTTATTTTACGCAATATAACTAAATAACTCTTTTGAAGGATATAGTAGTATTTGACTGGTGACATCCATTACCTTGTAATCTGGGAAAGAGGACATAGCAGTTAAATCTGTGTCAGCCTTTCACAAGAGAGTATATGTGAATATCAAATATTTAAGTGTGAGTGTGTCAAATATCTAGGACTGGGACACAATCATTAGTGTGAAGACTCATTTGCAGACCTGGAGTGAAAAATAAAATCCAGTCCTAGGTTTGGAGCCTGTTCCCAGTGTACTCTTAGGGGAAGTTGTTTATTTCTATCCCTGCTTTCAGTGACGCTTCCTTACCGGAGACAGTGGTGAGGATTGAAGCTCCTTAGTTACTGCCCTGGGTTTAAGTAGGGTCATCACACCTTCTTCCTGTTTGTCCCAATTCATGTTTATCAGATTGTCTTCTGCTTTTCTGCACATGTACCTAAAACACTGTAATCTATTCTCTTTGACCTTGTCTGCAATTGGAGCTTTTTTGGCTTCTGCTCTTATGTCCTCATTTCTTTGTTTGTACCACAGTATGCATTCTACCACCCATCTCAGGTACTTCATCTCCATCACCTCTAGCTTTCTCAAATGCTCTACCTTTACTGCCCATGTTTCTGTCCATACAAAAATACTGGTTGCGGCCCTGTTTTGTATCCCTTTGTTTTAAGCTTCTTTGGATTCCATCTGTCATACACTATACAGGACACTCTGTGCCAGTTGTCTGCAGCCCCTCTGATTCTAGCTTTTACATCCTCATTCAGACTTCCCTTCTCCTCAACCATCCCTCCTAGATACTTGAAGCTGATAACCCATTCCACTATTTTCTCTTCTATCTCAATTCTCAGCTTCTTCTGGTTTCCCCCATTTGCAGCCATTACAACTGTCTTATCTGTACTCAGTTCCATCCTATTCAGTTTTGCATTCCATTCACCTACCCTTTTCTGAAGTTCTTGCTCAGAGTCTGCCTGCACTGTCACATCATCTGCATACAGCAACTTTGTTGATTTGTCCCTTCTGACTTTTTTGTTGATGCAGTCTATCACCAGTGTGAACAGCAACTGGCTCAGAGCTGAACCCTGATGCACACCCATTCCCATTGGGAACCCCTCTGCGAGACCGAAGACTGTTCATACTTGAGTCATTGTGTCCTTATACATATCTTGCAGTAATTCTACCAATGTTTTTGCAACTTTGAACTGCTGTAGGATTGACCAAATCAGCTTTCTTGTGACTGTCATATGCTTTCTCCAAGTCTAGGAATGCCCAGTTGGTCTCCTAATTTCTAGCTCCTTCTCAAGTATCTGTCTCACTCCAAAGATTTGGAGAATTGTGCTATATCCTGATCTGAATCCAAACTGCTAATCTCCCATCTTACTTTTCTACAACTCTGTGAATTCATTTTTCAATTACCCTCTCCAGAACATTCATGCAGTTTGACAGGAGTCTAATACCTCTGTACAGTCCACAGTTGTGAATGTCCCTTTTATTCTTGAACACCAGCACTAGTATGCTTATTCTCCAGTTATTTGGGATATACCTTTCTCTTCATACTGCTATGAGTACCCTCAGGAGACATTTCTTCCCTGTCTCACCCATCATCTTTATCATATCTGCTGTGACCTCATCTGATCCTGCTGCTTTCCATGACTTCATTTACTGTTCTTACTTCTTCTATGGTGGACTCCTCCTCTTCTCCCCTTGTAGGCTGTGTCTGGGGCAGTAGAGGCTCTGTGGGGTTTTCTTCATTCAGAAGCCTGGAAGTACTCCTTCTATCAGTCTTTTAATGTCCTGTGGACTGGTGATCAGGTTGTTGGCGACATCTCTTATAATGGGTGTTGACTATCTTCTTTATCTTTCTGTCTTTGCCTAGCAACCTGACATAGTTTCTTTGTGGTATCTACTGAGTCACTTTCCACAAGCCAGCTGAGTGCTTTTGATGTCTTGTTCTTTGCCGCTACAACTTCCTCCTTAGCATCTTTGTTAGCCAACCAGTATTCCTTTCTAGCCTGATCCATCTTTTCTACCTCCCACATTGTCCTGCACTCCTCCTTCCTTTTGATGTCTTTCACCACCAGCTTTCTTTATGTACTTTATTTCCATACCTGACTTAGCTGCATATCTGTTCTGTAGTCTTCACATATGCTGTTTTCTAATGCTACCATTCTTCAGCTCCACCAATTTCCTCTTCTTCTTGAGGTGGTAGAGCCCTGAGCAATTCATTGAACTGTTGTGCTTTTTTTCCAGTCAACTTTCAGGTCTTCAGACTGGTCTCTGATGACCTTAGAGCCTTCTCTGACCATTGCTTGCAACTGGTTGTGGCAACCAGTGGTTTATGATGTGGACACTGGAGATAACCTTGTAATCGCTGATTGTAACCTAGTACCCTTTCCTTACTAGGAGAAAGTTTACCTGAATTATATGTTGGCCCCTCTTGTATGTGATTTTGTGACTGTCTCTCTTTCTGAACCATATTTTGGCTACAATCAATTAATTTTTGCCAGACTGAAGTCTAGAGTGGCTTCTCCTCCTTTATTCATGTTGGCCCATCCATGTTGACCCAGGCAGTACTCATATCATGTTCTATCTATCCTGATATGTGCATTCAGGTGACCCATGATCAACATCAATTCATGTTGTCATGCTTTATATAGTAGGTCCTGAAAATGCTGTCTGAATGCACTCTTTTCCTCACTATCACAACCCTGCTGTGGGGCATTAGGCTGAGATTATGAATACTGCCCTATCATTGGGTTGGAGTCTGATTGCCATGAGTCTGTCACTAATTATGGTGACATCCCTCACTGCCTTTTGAAGTCTCTCCCTCACCACAATTCCCACACCATTTCTAGCCTGTCCTTCACCTGAGGAGTAGTCTCTGGATCCCAAACCAAATGGCTTGGAACACTGACCTTCCATCTTGTATCCTGCATACATAGGATGTCAAACCTACTCCTTACCATCATGTCCTCCACTTCCAAACTGCATCCTGTCAGTGAACCTACATTGACTGTAACAATTCATAGTACATGTTTGGCAGCTTGATTGGTTTACATCCAGCTTTTGATCAACAGAGCTATCCCAGGTAAACTAAGCTGGGCAACTGGACACCAGCCAGTCAGTAGCTTATTGACCCAGGGCTGCTGGGCTTTTATGGAGGGTATATACTGGCCAGTAGAGGCACATCTGCTCATCCCACCATTAACATGGGTTCTTGCATAGGTTGAAGTAGGTTGGGTCCTCAACCCACTTGTCATTGGCAAATGGATGTACATCTGGTGACATTATTCAATATGACTGAATCATCTAGAGCCATATTTTTGCACCATTGAGTGGCTAGCCCTGCCATGGTGCACAGTGTATGACCTGTGTTCTCTTGTCTTGAGGATACTGCATACCACAGTAGATGCCCAAAATCGATAGTCTATACAACTCTTCCCCATATATGGGACCATCTAGAGTCTGTGCTGCTGCTCACAGTTACATTCCTGGATGAGTCTGAAACACTCAACATATTTTTCAGCAGTGGGAGGAACCAAACAGAGATACAGGGAGAACATGCAAACTGCAAGCACGCATTGGCTAGAAGTCAGGATTGAACATTGAACCTTGAAATGTTTTTCCTAGATAGTTGTTGTCCCTAGTCCTGCAAACCATCAAACTTCCCCATTTGAATTTCAGCTCATTTGTTCTTACACAGCGGGTGAAGGGAGCAGTCATTCAGACAACCATTAGAATATTTTGTGCCTGTGTCTATTTCTCCTAATCCACTTGTCCCTGATCCACCTCATCTTTTAGCATAAGTATACCTGATCAACCTCCACCCCCCAGATTAGGGGCCTGTGGTGTCCTCAGTACAGGTACAATACTATCAGTCATCAGCTTGCATCATTCTGAGAATGTAGTATGGTGGTATTTTTGTTAAGCCCTAACTTCACTTACAGGTGGTTGGCATATGCACTGAATCCCCAAAAGATAACCAATGCCTTTTCCCTGATATGTTTGTGCTTACACACACACACACACACACACACACACACACACACACACACACACACACACACACACACACACACACGTACCCTGAGAACTAACATCACTAGATTAGGATACAAAGCCTATATCTCCAGTGCAATGGCCTATAGGAACCATGGCTGGCGGGAAGTCACCTTCATCTGTCCCCAAAATGGGTAAGATGACATTAGCCACTCACTCTCATTCTTCCCCAGCTTGGTCATCCAGTGCTAGAGCCATAACTTGAATCTAGGTAATCTAAACTGAAGTCAAGGCTACACAGATGGGCTTAATAACCACAACAATTTGATTGCTTGCATAGACTTTGATGTCCATCTAGCACCTTATGTTAAAAGAATAGTTACCATCATAACAGGAAGCTAGATAAGAGGGAACACTGTTTACACAATTTTGTTGGCATGCATACAAGAATTGATTGGACCCCACACCTTTCTACCTGAAATTACAGACACTAATTTGAGCAGAGACTAGTGCTGCTCATGAATTCATTTTCAGTGACTTTATCTTTATTTGCTAAGCATAGTACATGGAAGATGCTTAAAGTACCCTTTAATCCTTAGAATGTTTTATGAGAATGTGTTCTTGAATACAAAATATGCAGTAATATACATCACAAAATCTTTTCTTCTGCAGTAGTAAGGCAAATTCAGTTCTACTGCAAAACAACTTTCTGTTATTTGCTGGCAGCTAAACCACAGTAAGAATACTGCTTTTTTGGTTATTTGGAGTTTAAATAGTTATGTTATATACGGGTATTGACAACATATCACATGTGTAAGATAACAGTGATTAAACAGCAATGTAGTGTATTATTATGGGATTATACATACACAACAATAGACCATTACCCAGACATACATTATCACTGTTTTGACTGATCAAGAGGTCCTGTCATAGAATGCATTCAGGATGAAATTATAACTCTTGCTAAAGCATTATTGTTGTAATACATTGTTATATATAACTGTTTCAGAAGATCTGTAGTTTTATCAATAGTGAATGAGTATCCAAAACTTGATTTGGGTAGAAGAGCTTCTGTTATTTATATTTTGTTTTCACATATACATATGTGGATGCATGCATTTTGTCCTTTTGCATCATACAGAAATAAATGACTTTTGAATTTATTTGGGTCAATGACAATCCACACTTTTACATTATCTGAGAAAATGGGTTTCTTGTTTTTGTGAAAGGTTATTAAACATAATAACCTTTAAACATAATATGTGTGATCACTGGAGCTTGAGTAATAAATATGGTAATGCCTGTTTAGCCAGTTGTATTAAAACTTCTAGGAAGGGTGCATTTGTGCCCAATTAACAAATCATTCTGTCAAAAGGACATTTGCTAAGAATTTATATGTCATGGAGAGATATGGGTTTTTGTCTGGGCACTGTATATACATTTTCATACAGTGCCCAGACAAAAACCCATATCTCACCACGACATATAAATTCTTAGCAAATGTCCTTTTGCCAGAATGATTTGTTAATATACATTTTCAAACCCACGGTAGTGGTGCTGTGGTAGCGTTGTTGCCTCACAGCAAGACGTTGTCCCATTTGATTCTCAGCTAGAGCGTCTTCTGTGTGGAGGATTGCGTGAATGGGCGTGCCTTCGTTGAAGGTTGTGCATCAGGGCTGGTAACTTGGCACGTAAAAACTCACTACCAAACATTAGTGGACCGGAGTTCCGCTGTGGTGACCCCTAACCGGGATAAGCCGAAAGACACAACAACAACAACAACAACAACAACTGTATATACATTTTCATGCTAACATGATATAAGAAACAGTGTAAAAATGTTGCTGTCTTGACAAGAGACTAGATAGACCAAGGTATTTAATGAACACTGTGCAAGCATATAAATTTACTAATTAAGCTGTTACCACTGTGAAAAGTCTATAAAACACTGTGTAAATCCTATAAAATGTTTCACTCTTGTCCAAAAAACAAGGCTGAACAAATGAGCTAAAAATCCAGAACAAATCACCGTGATAAAAATGATTATTAACCATAAATAAGACATCATTTTCCTGAAATTCACCAACGGGGACCTGATTAAGTATTTAAAGAGGCACTGGAGCCAAAACTGGCCGACAGGATAATGACAAAGATTCCAAGAAGTTGTTAAATACAGTTATTACCATCTGAAGTAAATTTTATTTAATTTGACTTTAGACTGTAGTCTTTATTTAATACTATGCTGAACATGAGAAATTGCTTGGCAAGTGACTTTAAACTTTATGCCCATCCAAAACTACACCATCAGTAAAGTAAACTCACTGGCAGTGTTAACCCAAATGAGTGCCCTCAGGAAGCCTTGAGGCCCTATTAAGGTAGACACAAAGAACTGTGTTGTAGAAATGCACAGGAGAGTAGGATATATCAGCTGCAAGCTAACTGTGCCCACCTCCTCTTTTAGTAACATATAGCAAATCCCAGTGAAACAAAGTGAACATGTAAAATATCTCCTGTGTAAAAGACAATCATTAAACAGTTCTGCACAAAAATATGTAAAACAGATTCAGGTCTGTTTATCTGACATGAAAACCACATCTAAAATATATATTTTTAAAATAAACAAAATGTACGTTGTTCTCATGATCAAATGTCAACTATTTATAACATAAATTGCTACAATCGGTTGTTGATTTGTATAATATTATGGTGGTTTATAGGGAGGCTAGCCTTTGGTGTGAAGGAAGATTCTCTTAATGCTGTTTCACTGGGCTAAGTTTACAAACATGGGTTAAAGTTACCCAGTTCTCCAGCACTGAAACCATAGCCTCTATAGACTTTATATTTTAGACACAGCAGTTTCTTATTTAATTTTGTTAACCAGGTAAATGCAAAGAGAACAGACATCACTCCTCCCTCAATGAGCTGCATTGATTAAGGGAATATGGGATCACGAGGAGGTGTAGGTTTGAGACCTACAGGCAGATATGAATGAACTTGCTCTTTGCAGTGCATGCAGTTCCTGACTAGGAAGAAAAGAGACTTACATACAACATAAAGCTGTACATGTCTGTCACTAGGTTTTTTGATAGACGACACTGTATGGATACCTCTAATTTGAATGTAGAGGATTGGATGGTTACAGTAAGACTTCTAATCATAATCCTACCATATCTACATCACAGACGAAAAAGTGTGAAATGGTGTTCTGTTCTAAACTTAAGTGCAAACTCGGGAATTGATGATGGGTAACTTAGTAAGTGAGGTGGAGTAAAGAGTGCTGAGTCCAAGTGAAATAGAATGTCAAGGGTAGGGAGTAGAAAACTGTTTTTATTAAAGATAGAAACAATGGTTCTAGAAATGAATATAGTGGTGCAGTCTAAACATTAGTTCTTTTTCCAATAATCTTTTGCAATGACATAAAAGGCTTTTAAAAGAAAAAAATAAACACACACACACACACACACACACACACACACACACACACACACACACACACACACACACACACATTTTCTCAAACTATATCTGGAAAAGACTTACTCAGTGAAATGTCATTCAAAGAAAGTGAACGACTCTGGAACTGATGATAAATGTATTTATTTATTTATTAATTTATTTATTTTAACACCTGCTAAAGGAATTTGTTTTTGACCATGTTCACCTACACCATGGTCCACAAGGGGGGGGGGGCAAAGGCAAATGCAAGATATGGGAAACAGTTAGGCTTGTTTGTGAGATACTATAGATCAGCTCCTGCAGGAGTACTTATTAATGTGCTACTGGTGAATTTTTTACCAAAAGTCAAAGTTGCAAAGTCCCAGGGATTTCCTTTATCTCTTACATGACTAGATTTTAGAGTTGATTTAAAGTATCATATATTCCAGTAGTTATCTTTATGTATATCTGTATCTATAGCTATATCTATATCTAATCTACCTGTTTGTTCACCTATTTGCATAGAAGGGGTGTGGGAGAGGCAGCCTCACACATCAGGGTTTACAGAGAATCTCTTCCCCTTGAAAATATTTTTTCTTCAGGTTTCTTTTGCAAATGGTGTTGATAGTTTAGTGATTTCACTTCTTTATGACTACAATTCTGAAGGCTGATCACCTTGGGATTAAAGTCTTGCTTTGAGTATATATGTGTGTGTGTGTGTGTGTGTGTGTGTGTGTGTGTGTGTGTGTGTGTGTGTGTGTGTGTGTGTGTGTGTGTGTATATATATATATATATATATATATACATATATATATATATATATATATATCTATATATATATATAATATTTATAGGGTTTTACTTTATAATCTCGAAATGCTGAAATCTCGAATTTCAACATTTCAAGACTATAAAGCCGAATTTCAAAATGTGGAAAGTGCATAATCGCGAATTTGAATATCTCTAATTCGCGGTTATGGCTTTACATTACTTGACGTGTGATGTTTAAGTTGGATGCAGTTTGATGTGGTGTATGGATTCTTTTTAAGGGTTTTGAGTGGGAGTTTGAGTGTGTGTTAGATTGTTTTTAAGTTGTATGTATGGGTTAGGCTAGGTAGGTTAACATATAAGTGTGTAATTGTTGGATGTGTTGGTGTTTGTGTACGTGTGATGTGTGTGTGTGTGTGTGTGTGTGTGTGTGTGTGTGTGTGTGTGTGTGTGTGTATGTGTGTGTGCGCACGCGAGAGGGACTGTGGAATATCTGGGTGTAAGTGTTCTGTCTGTTACTGTTTGTGCGATCTCAGAGTTAGTATCTATAAGTAGAGGGTGTGTGGGGTGCAGGGGGGCTTCCGTAGTGTAGGTATTTGCATGTTTGGTGGGTTTTTTTGGGTGTATTTGTTTTGTGGTGTGTGTGTTGTGGTTTGTGTGTGTTGTGGTGTATGCTGTGTGTTTGGGTTTATGGTTTCAGGTTTGTGAAGTTTCGGTTTTCTACGGTTTTGGCTTTATGGTCTCGAAATGCTGAAATATACACACACATACAAATATATATGTATATGTATATATATATATATATATATATATATGTATATGGATTCACTTTATAACCTCGAAATGCTGAAATATCGAATTTCAGTATCTCGAGACTATAAAACCGAATCCACAAAACACCGACAAACAAAACCATAAAACCACATAACCCAAAACACCGCACACACTACACTAAACATACAACACAACACCCACATCACAACATAAACAAAAAAAAAACACACATACACAACTCACACACACACATAAGTGCGCCCCCCACCCCCCCTACTTATATATACTAACTCCGAGATCGCACAAACACAACACAAAAGCTCACTCACACACGCAGATTCTCCAATCCCTCACACACACTCTAACTCCCACTCAAAACCCTTACGAAACACTCACTTACCTGACATAACACCTACATCCAAACACGGCACCATGCACCAACAAAACACAAACCCGGACATTACATAGCGCAACTTCATAACCGCAAATTCAACATATTTTCCACATACGTCAAATTTGCGATTATGAACGTTCGCTATTTTTAACATTCGACTTTATAGCTTCGAGATACTGAAATTCGACATTTCAGTATTTCGATGTTATAAAGTGAACCGATATATATATATATATATATATATATATATATATATATATATATATATATATATATATATATATGGGACCCTATCAGTTGATCGAGTTTTCAGAAACTTGAACTCAATATGGTTGAAACCATATGATCAAGTTTTTGAAAACTCAAAGCTTTTGAATGGAGATCTCTGTATAGTGAGGATCGGGAAATTTACCCTTTCCTGCAATATGAGCTTGGAGATGGTATATATGATTTGCAGAGAGTGTGGGGGCTGTAGATGTTCTTGCCCCCTGCAAAAACATAAAAAGGTAGATTTCTATGTTTTTTTTTTGTTCAAGTTTTCAGAAACTCAGTCTTATGGTCTTTGATATTTTTTTTTAGTTTCTGAAAAATTGATCATGTGCCATATAAATATATATATATATATATATATATATATATATATGTATATAAATGGATCTTGTAATATTAAGCAAAGCAGAAACAACCGAAACCACATCGGCTGAACACACTTTAGCAAAAGTGCTTTTCACCAAAAAAGCAATTACGCTAAAGTGTGTTAAAAAAGCTAGAAAACAACAAAATAAAAAAAAAAAACAAAAACACAGTACTCATATTTACGCAGGGGGGCAAGTCCCCCTGCACCTCCCACCCCCATACTTTTATATTCTCACTCCGCAATTGCACTACAGTGGGGAAAACGGAATATTCCCTTATCCCCACTGTGCTACGATCACAACAGCCATCTCCCTACATTTTTATCCTTATTTAAGCACACTTTTGTGAAAGTGCTTTTTTGGTGATAAGCACCTTTCTGAAAGTGTGCTCGGCTGTTTCACTTTCGGTGAAATGGCCATTCGATAAAGAGTACGGATCCCATAAAATATATATATATATATATATATATATATATATATATATATATATATAAAATATATATATATATATATATATATATATATATATATATATGCACACACACACGCACACACACACACACACACACACACACACACACACACGCACACATACATATATAGATATAGATATATACATATATATCTTACAGATGCAATGTTTAAAATGCTGCAATGTTTGAAATATAGTGCTGTGCATTTGAGCTTGAACATATTCTGCTGTTGTTACTGCTCTCTAATCCCTCACTGCTCTTTTTCTTCCTTTAGTTTATTAATTATCTTTTGGATCTGTTCCATCTCCCTTCTCCACTTCTGTTTGCAGCCACTGCCTTGTATTTTGCTTCTGTGAAGCGGACAACATTGGACACAGCCTTATTGAACTCTTAACATTGAAAAACCATTGTAGGTGCTCCAATTATAATGCTTGTATCTGTAGCTTTAATTTGACTACTAAACTGACACACTCTCTGTTAGGTTGACAGCTGCTAACATTTTCCTCTTGCATATCTTTTCCCCACCAAAATAACCCAGTGTGTACTTGTAGTGTTTCCCTAGTTTGTATTGTGCTCAAACTTTGCATTTGTAATTTTCCCTACATTTTCAATTAGCTGTAGGCTGTAATATTGACAGTAGTCCCTTGCTTGCTGATTGTTTTTTTTCTGTCCTCCATAGACCAGGGTCTACTCCACTCAAGTCCCCTACCCTACCCCCATTTCTCACCCACTACCCCTACACTTAAAAAAATGAGCCACACCCACAATTACACACAACTTATCATATCTGCCTCTCACTCTACTCTAAATTCTATCCAACTTATAAATAACTAACCCCTCCCGCTCCATCTCTCACCCCTTTCTCCTGAACTTAATCTTATCTACTTACCCACTACTTCTCCTTTTCCTTTGAATCCTAAATAAAACTTCTCCTTACAACATCTTTCCTATCTATAGCAACCCTCCTACCTCCCCTAATGCTTTATCTAACATTCTACATCCCAACCCTTCTACTTCTACCTAACTATTATGGCTTAATCCCTGCTTGATGTCTCATTCCACCTTTACACCTCCCTATTTCTCCTACTTTCAACCCCTGCACTATACCTGCCAAATTTGGAGACGATACCTCTTCTCCTTTAACTCACTCAATCAGCTACTCCAATATCTCCTCTAACTTGTTTACACTTTTTGCCCTACTCTTACCCAAACTAAAAATCCTATCTGTTAAATCTTCCACTCTTATCCCTTATAGTTACTTACTCAAACTAAAAAAGCAACCACTAACTGTGATACCTTCTCTACTATTCCTCTAAGTGGAGATATCCAGCCTAATCCTGGGCTTATCTCAGCCATCGTCTCCACTCAACCGTCCTCTTACAAATCCTTAAAACTAATTACTCTCAATTTCCAAAGCATTCGTAATAAGATTTCATACTACCATGCGTGGATACCCCTCTACCAGCCCAACATCATTGCTGCCAGTGAAACCTGGCTCAAACCAACCATAAAAGACTCAGAAATCCTACCCCCATGATTCTATATCCAACGTTAAGATAGACAGCACAAAAAAGGAGGAGGCGTGGCCCTACTTTACCCTAACTCTTATCACATAACCCCCTTTTCCAATTCCATCCCTAAATTTGACTCAGTTGAACTTCTAATCTCATATCTAAAGATAAATAACTCCAAACATTTTTGTATTGTTGTTATTTACATCCCCCATGCCACAATATACCTATCCTTGAGAACATACTTCTAACCATCCCTCTCATAACATAAATCTATTCCACTTCTCCCAACTAATCCCATTCTGAAGGCTCCATTCTAGACTGGATACTTGTCAGTGACCCTAAAAAGATCTCCTCATCTGGCACCATCCCTAATAAATTAAGCAACCATCTCCCTGCATTCGTCTTCAGAACTTCACATACCATCCAAAAAGAACACCTATATAAGCACTCTAGGAACTTAATTGAGCAACTAAAACAGATAAACTGGAATATTCTAAAAAAAACATTCCACTAGACAATGCTGTCAACTTCTTTAACAACATATTCCT